>NW_026897142.1:0-289197 GCF_033153095.1 Gastrolobium bilobum | reverse complement strand
TTCACCGTTTATTGCCAATGACCATTTGCCAAACATTTGTATCGTTGATTAACAAAATTAAAAAACCACCAACTTTGGTACCCTTCTAATGACTTGTTGCATTTCCAACTCCATGATATTACAATTTTTAAATGACCTCGAAGCTGTGTGAAGGGATTACAGAATGAGATTGACATGACCCAAATGGAATACACCGAAGCAAATCAATCCTAGATTCCTAGATAACAATGTTTACTTCTACCATCTTTATTTTAAACCCACGAACTAGTAAGCTGACCTTTATCCTAATCTGACAAATACAATGCAACCAAAATCATAATTATCAATTTTTCTTTATTATACTTGACAAAAATGAATTATATATATATATATATATATATATATATATATATATATATATATATATATATATATCAATATTATTACAATTGACCCGATTTGGCAGAGTAACGGACCAGAGTAATACATGTAACCCGGTCAAGAATCGATGAATAAGATTCATCAGGTGATAACTCGGTACTGATTCTTGAAAATTAATTACACTCCTAGGATTTAAACCTAACACCTAAGGGGAGAAGAGTAAAATGCTAACCACTAACCCACCTCATTTTAGTTATTAAATTATTTATATTTATATGTTTATGGGGAATAATATTGTAACAACTAAGTTGTGTTACTATCAAGTTACTACCAATCAATCTCACCGTTAGATCGATTATGTTGATCCAACAGTTATATTTATTTCCATATTTGTATGGTCATGATTTTCTAAATTTAATACTTTATATTTATTTCTACCTTTGTATGGTTATGATTTCTCATATTTAATGTTTTCACTTTAAATATGAGAAATCATGACCATACAAAGATGGAAATAAATATAACCGATGGATCAACATAATTAATCTAACGGTGAAATTGATTGGTAGTAACACAACTTGGTTGTTACAATATCATTCCCCTATATTTATTACATATTCTTACATAAAATTTGTTCGTTTCAACAATTAACCTATTCGTTGAACCAATGATCCATTCACTAGTACCCCGATCGAGTAAATAATCAGTCTGGTTCTAATAACATTAATATATATATAAATATATATATTTATAAATTTATTATATATATACAGAAAGAGAAGTTAATGTTTAATTGCGTTTGCCACTCTACACGTTAGTTTATTTTAAATTTATAAAATAATATTTTTTATTTTGCTTGGGATTTTATCGGATCATGCAACCAAAACTCAGTGATACGATCATCTTTTCATTTGTTCTCATAAGAATATCTCTATTTTTTTTTTCATATGTAGAAAAAATTTCACTATTAATAAAAGCAGATGATGCTACTAAAATAGTTACGAATTTATTACAAGTAATTATTATAATCATAGTGTACTTTATTATATCAAATCTTAATCACGGCAAAGGCGTGGTACTTTATTATTTTAAATGAAAAATCCTAAAGACGACAATGACATGGTACTTTATTATTCTAAATGAAAAAGTCTAATTGCATGTGGCATTTTATTTTTTACTCATTGAAACAGAAAATTTCAAATATACAATGAATCAAAATTTATTTAAACGAGTACATATGCACATTAAAAATAAAATAAAAATTGAATATGAAAAATAAAAATATTTAATATATTGAAATTTTAAAAAATATTTATATATGTTTTTAAAAAAACTGAAATTATTTAATAGATATCATTAAGGGGTTGATCATTTTTCTGCGGTCAATGTAGACAAGTTCTACATTGAACCCAAAACAACGTTGTTTTGAGATGAAAATTAAGGTATTTCTGTAATTGTAATTTATTTTAGGATTATAATAGTCTTTCTCATTATAATTTTTTAATTTTTCAACCAAAAATAACATCATTTTGAGAGAGAATATAGATAACTTATATATATTTACTGTAGAAACATTAAAGTCTATTATTAAATACTTTTTAACTTGATTACCAAAAAAAATAAATACTTTTTAACTAATTATTGCAAGAGCGTTACGTAGCAATGTAACAAAAATTTATATGAAATTAATGTTTCTTCTGTGATTGAAGATACAAATATTTAGAGCCGGTTTGGGTCTCTTATTTTTGAACTAGAAGCTACTTATAAGCTAAAGTTAAAAAAAGAGCTTAAAAAAAATTAAAAGTTGTTTGGTAATAACATCAAATCTTTAACTTAAAAGTTACTTAAAACTAAAAGTGCATATTTCAAGAAAATTATTTCTCTCTATCTGTATAGCTCTTCATTTTAAAAAAAGCACACAATTCAAGAAAAATAAATAAGAGCTTAAAAAAAAGCTCCTACTAAGAGCTTTTAGCTTTTTTCTTTATTATAAAAAAAGAACTTTTCATTATAAGAGTTTTTCTTAAAATCTGTTTGACCTAGCTTATACTTATAAGTAGCTTTTAGCTTAAAGAAGAGAGGATCTAAACATGCACTTATAATAATCCTAAAACAATGTTGTTTTGTGTTTGAAAAGAATTACAAGATATTTTAGTAAAATATATAATATAAAAGGAAAATAATTTTTTAAAAATATCCTATATTTTTTTTAATAGAAAAAGATTTATCTTTATAAAGAATATAATATTGTGGCATTTTAGATCCTACCAGTTATAATTAAGAGGACAAATTTTTTTCCTTTTTTTTTAAAAAAACCTCAAAACAATATTATTACTGGAGAAAACGGTAAATGACAATTGAAAGTAGAAAGCTTCAAAAAGCATGACATCAACGCTTAAAAAATGCCCACAGTGTAAACATGTAAGAGAGCCCAACTAAAAATCCAACTTCAAAACCAATGGGCTCAGCACAATTTTTCTTTCCTTTCAGGAAAACAGGCGCCACTGCTTTCCAATAAACCAACAACGAACATAGGAGAGAGTTAGGGCATGTTTGCTAAAAGAATTTTCAAGGAACAATTTAATTTTTTTCAAAAACTTCGTAAATAAGAATTTAATTATCAATTATTTTAAAGTCAAAATAAAACCAATTCAATTACATTTAGTGGAATTAAAATAAAATGATATTAAATAGAATAAAAATAATAAATAAAATGAATTTTTTTATTAAAAATTTTAGTGGAATTAAACCTTGAAATTGAAATTTCACCCTACTTTTATACGAGAAAAATTATATTTATCATCTCTTAGTACTTGTTTGAGAATTCTTATTTTTCTTTTTTCTTTTTCTTACGAGCAAAAGTTTAGCCAAATATAATGTTCCAAAAAGCTTTTATCATAATAGACATTTTTTATAATAAAGAAAAAAAACTAAAAATTAAAAGTTCACATGAGAAACTTTTTTTAAAATATATGTTAATTTTCTGAAATTCTGATATTTATTTTTCAATTATATCATTATTTTAAATTTTTATTTACAAATTTTATTATTTACGCTTATAATTTACTCTAATAACAAATCACTTCATCTCCCTCCTATCAAAACCTTAAGAACAATTTTATTTGTCTATAAAAAAAAGAACAATTTTATTTAATTATCAAACAACTTTTATCTTTAATTTTTAAACTATTTTTTTTTTAATTTTAACTTACAAATAGCTTTTAATTTTAAAAAATATGTGTCAAACAGGTTTTTACTATCATCTTTTTTATTATTAAATCAAAATCAAATCAACAATTTTCACCTGATATTATTTTATAATATTTAATTTGATTTTAATCCACTAATAAAAAATAATTATAAAAAATAATATAACCTATCTATTTTTATTTGGCTTTTTGACCCTTTTGCCCCTCATTAATTAATTAATAACCAATTTGCCCCTGATCAAGAACTATCCACCAACCTGCCCCCTTTTAGTCGACTACCTTGTTGTTTTAGTCGAGCAAATGGTCAATCTTCAGAAAGTGGACTTCCGCAAATTTAGTCGACTAAAAAATCATCTTAATCGACTACATTTTTGGGATATTTAGTCGACTAAGTATCGATATTTAGTCGACTAAATATCGACGGATTTGTTTTTTAAAAACCCCCCATTCGGCAGAGGGGGAGTAGGATGACCTAATCGACTAAGGAGGCGGCCCAAACCCCAAATCCGCAGGAGCAGCTGAAGAACGCCCCAAACCCTTCCTTTAGGCGTGTGGATTGCCCCCAAATTTGGTCCAAATCGTGAAATCTGAAGGATAGGTAAGGTTTCTTAACTTGCATTGTGTTTTAGGTTTAGGAATTTTTTGTATTTGTTTGTTGTCCGAATTTGTGAACTCTAATCAAAGCGTTTGTTGTAGGTTTTGTAACCCTAATCTACTAAGGTTTATTTTTTTGCATTGTGTGAATTTTTTTGTTTGAAAAGTTTGTATGGGGCAAAAGTTTGCTTTTGGTTTACAGCGCTTATGTTGCAAGTTTTCATTACCATCATGACATGTTTCATATAGTTAAATGCTGACATGTTTCATTGTAGGTACCCTAAACAAATGACGAGCCGCAGAAGACCAAGCGATGAGGGCAATGAGTCACTTGAGAGACGCACCAAGCATAGGCAAGAGCGGCCTTCTTCGTCAAGGCGACAAGACGAAGAGCCTGATACTGTTGACCTCCCGTATGGGTATCTGTTTGAGGACGACCCTGCCGTCCACGCTTCATTCGTACGTGACCATTTGAACCGGCCGTTATGTGCTCCAAAATCTTTGGATACAGCCTTTTTTGATAAGGAGGGATTTGAAATTGTGGGGGTGTTGGAGGCGGCACATCTAAGGGTGTTGGTCGAGACCCTATGTCCGTATTCAGAGCTTATGGTGCGGGCCTTCTACCATAACCTCAGCTACGTACATTAGACAAATGGTGGCTGCCAACCGGTGGGATGATACGCAAATGGTGGCTGCCAACCGGCATGATCTCTTACAGCCCTGATGATGCTGGGATGACGATCGGATATTAGACAAATGCCATGCTTATGCGTGACGTGAAAACGCATGAGGCTAAGAAACCACGACCAATCATCCAATCTCTCACCAGGAGGAACAATAGCAAATGCAATAGGGAGAATGTAACCATCTCCATCTTGTGAAGTTGCAATCAAAAGAGTTCCTTTGTATTTACCGTACAAATGCGTGCCATCAATTTGGATTATGGGTTTACAATATTTGAAGGCCTCAATGCACTGGTGAAAGGTCCAAAATACTCGGTGAAAGACAGCCTTATCCGTATACACTCGACGTTCATCAACACATTGGTCTGTATCAATCTTGAACACAGAACCCACATTAACCTGCGTCATGTATGTCAGCCAACCAGGCAAGAATGCATACGATTTATCCCAGTCGCCAAATAACTTGACAATGGCTTTCATTTTAGCCTTCCAAGCTTTCCTGTAAGATATGTTGTATCCATACAAACGTTGTACCCTCTCTTGAATAAGAACTGGCTTCAATGATGGATCTTCTTTTAACATACCTATATAAAAAAAAACACCGGCCAACAGTCAGAATACAAACTGATTAACGTTAACATACCTTAGGAAGTTAGATATATCGAATAATACATACTGATAATGGTTGCACATATCACATCAGAATCCAACTGTCTATGATCCCGGGTAAGACCTTGGTTTAGGCAGGTGTGTTCTTTAACCCATTTACTAACCACCCAAGTATTTCCATTCTTCGGCAACAATGCCCTCACATACCAGGGACATCCATCATTATGGTGTCGACACTTCATCACAAATCTATGGTCATCACTTTTTGCCACAACGGCAGTACGGTGAGCCTTCATACAATATAACTTGACTGCATGTTGCATTTCAGATTTGCTACGAAACTCCTGATACAAATATAAAGGATCCCCTAATTGCCAGCCACCGTGATCATCATCGTCACCATACAATATCTCTGTCTCATCATTAGGGTGGGCCCAATTAATGAAGGTATAATGTGAGCTTTCATTCCAAAATGGCTCGACCTCAGAACCTACGGATGCATTATAATGCCACCGTCAATACCATTCATAACAAAAAAATAATTGCTAAATTAAATCTTTAAAAAACAAATCTTACCACTGCTAACAGGGTCAACACGAAGTGGTCTCGTAACCTGCGAACCCGGGGATGGTGAGCTTGTGTCAGCGTCGAAATCACCCTCTACGTCAGTATCTGACGTGTCACCTAGTGGAATAATACTCTCAGGTTCACCGTCCTCATCGCTGTCCATATCGGCATCCTGTTCATCCTCATCTATTTCCCGCAGTGTTATCTGACTTATGACATGTGCAGGTGCAGATAAATCGACTACTCTTTCTTCATGACCAAAATACGGTTCACTTCTTGTATGCATGGGTGCAGATGAAGATTGACCACAATCTAATTCAACATATATCTCAATAAAATTTTGAAATTTTCGGTCAACAATTGCATCTATGACACATTCGACATCTTCATCATCACATATATCGTTACCAATGTAGTAAATAGCATCCTTACCAACTGTTGTCTCTACCCTGGCAATCATCCGTTGAACGCATTGGCTGCCTTGCAAACCCAATTTTTGCTGAATTCTCTCCTTTAACTCATTGTATGTAGTGCCCCGTTTGATTTTCAACATTTTCGTTTTTCCTTCAAATTGAACACCATTGGGGCCTTCATAATGCTTTCCATCATAGTAGATCATTGTCACATACATGTTTGGACTTGTGCTCATCTTCCTCACGAAATTGGGACTTGGGTTCTGAAATTGGGGGTTTGGGTTCGGATTTTGGGGTTTGGAATTGGGCAATGACAATGATTTCACAATATTAGGTCTGTAGAGATGGTGGGATGAAATACAATCGGATTGAGAGGATTACACATGAACAAAGGGAGCTATTTAGGTTTACACAACAACAACAATCGAAATGAGACCGAAAACATGGAAAATATAGGGTTTCAGTCGACATTTAGTCGACTAAATATCGATACTTAGTCGACTAAATATCCCAAAAATGTAGTCGATTAAGATGATTTTTTAGTCGACTAAATTTGCGGAAGTCCACTTTCTGAAGATTGACCGTTTGCTCGACTAAAACAGCAAGGTAGTCGACTAAAAGGGGCAGGTTGGTGGATAGTTCTTGATCAGGGGCAAATTAGTTATTAATTAATTAATGAGGGGCAAAAGGGTCAAAAAGCCATTTTTATTTTGCATTCAAAGAAGTGTCGATGCGATTTTATCGTCCATTTACAATGAATCCAAACAAGGCATACTGTGTCCAAAAACTAACTATGCATGGTCACCACGCCCTCCTCGATCTCTTCACTTGCCTTATATAAGAATAACCACTCTCTTCTTCTTCTTCACTTCGTAACCGTCGCACACTCTTCTCCGCATTGTTCTCGAACCTTCCATATACGGTGATGGCCACCGCTACGCTTAGCCCTGCAGACACCAACAAGCTCTCCAACCTCAAATCCGCAGTTGCTGCATTGAGCCAAATCAGGTCCTCACTTTTTCTTTTTCTTTTTTGTCTTTTGAATTTTCCTTCGACCTCATTATCGGTCATTCGCATTTTCGTGAAAATCGTCGTGCATTGAACGATTCTCGCGATCTCGAATCGGTGCCTGATTTTTTTGTTTTTCCTGGATTTCGAATCCGTGTTGTTTGCAGTGAGAATGAGAAGAATGGATTCATCAACCTCGTCTCTCGTTACCTCAGGTGTGAATCGATAATCAGGAAGCTAAACGTTCATCATGCTTGCAATGCATTGATCTTGCTGAGATGTTACGGTGATTTTTTATTTATTTACTTTTTTTTTCTGGTAAGCTTGATCGTTTTCAATGCATTGATCGCAGTGGCGAAGCACAGCATGTTGAGTGGAGTAAGATCAAGACCCCTACGGATGAAGTAGTGGTGCCTTATGACAGTTTGGCACCAACTCCTCAGGGTAATCTTCGTGTTCTGTTTGTTTGATTTGGTCGATTTGATGATATAACAGATCGGTATGTTTACTACATGAATCGAAATTGATGCAGGTTCTTCAGAGGTGAAGAATCTCTTGGACAAGCTTGTGGTGTTGAAGCTTAATGGAGGCTTGGGGACAACTATGGGTTGTACTGGTCCAAAGTATGCTGAATCTGATTTTATTTATTTATTTATTATTTTTACTTTAGATTGCGGAAGTTTCAGTAGAAGATTTATGATTAAGGTCTTCTCCTGTATTTCTTGCTTGATGCTAATTGGAAAGATCAAATTTCATAAATTTAACAGAGCATATTCTCGCACTATTTTTGATCAATTTCATGAAAAACTTTCCCATGCCTTAAGATTGTTTCTTCAGCTAGACCATCTATTTTGAAAGAAGAAATGGTAAAACTAATGGCCTTACGAATTTGACTTTGCAATCCTATAATTAGCATTGTTATATAGGAGTTCATTGATTTTTTTAATGCACATTAGTATGCCAACTTTGTTCAAGAGAAATTTTTTAAACTATTTGTTAACATATTGAAAACAGAAATTTATGGAGACCAGAAAATTAACCCAATTACCTGGGCTTGGGAAAAAAGTTTTCCTGCTGGATAATTATTATAACTCACCTTTTTTTGACAGCCTGCATGCAAGTCTTAATTTGTTTATGAATGAAATGCAGATCTGTCATTGAAGTTCGTGATGGCTTGACATTTCTTGATTTAATTGTCATCCAAATTGAGGTTATTTTGCCGTCCTTCCTTTGCTTATTCTGTTTTCGTACTTAGTGTGGGTTTTCCACTGATAACTTAAATTGTTGCAGAATCTCAATTCCAAATACGGAAGCAATGTTCCATTGCTTTTGATGAACTCATTCAACACTCACGATGACACTCAAAAGGTACATGAGTTTTACCTTTGAGCCCCTTTTTTGTTGGCTAGAATTATTGGCTGAATTTGTCTGAAATCTAACAATTTGATTGTTTGTAGATTGTTGAAAAATATAAAAACTCGAATATTGAGATTCATACTTTTAATCAGGTTTGTACCTCCGATTTGCTGCACTAATATACTATGAAATTTTTGGACATTGAGCTTTAATTTCTTGTTGCACAAACTCAAAATTATGCAGAGTCAATATCCTCGATTGGTTGTTGATGACTTTTTGCCATTGCCATCCAAGGGGCAGACTGACAAGGACGGATGGTATGACATCTTTTGTATTTTGCTCCTGCTATATTGTTGCATTAACTAGTTTCACTAGAACAATGCAGGTTTTTTATTTTTATTTATTTTTCAATTAACAGTTTAGCACTGGTATAATAGTAGATGGATAATTCAAGACATATATCTAAAGGATTCATTTTAATCTTTATTAAAAACATTTAGTGGATGACATAGTTTAGAATACTTGGACTCTATTCATCATCATGCCATTGTGGAAGTGCAAGTTTCTTCTATGCTGATTCCTTACAATATATGTTGACCAATCGCATGTTCAATTGTTGGATTAGTGCTCTGGTTATTATTAAAAAAATGTGTCATAATTTTCATAAAACTGTTTCTCCAGAAAATAGACATAGCAGAAACCTCAGGATGAATGCATGGCAACTGTTTCTGCCCATGAATCAAACGTTCATTCAGATATATCCTTTCAAGTTTTATTCAAGTGGCTGAATTAAGAGATATATATATATATATATTAAAGTAAGGTTAAATCCTCTTTATTCCTCAAAACTTTTGGATAAGTATCACTTTCTTGGCACTCAAAACTGCCTTCTTGGGCAATTACTCAGTTTAACAGAGTTACTTGTTTCTGGTATGCCTATGACTTGTGCTCTGCGCTTAAACCCCATGTGTCAGACATTTGGAGATAATCAATCTGAATGTAATTGACTTTTCATACTTGCGGGAACATTTGTAGTTTGCATAGGCTGTTCTGGAATTCCTTGAACTTTTGAGGTCCAGTAGTTACATGCATGCCATGAGCGTGAGGTTTGTTCAGGAGATCCCCAATTATGCATGAAGCGACAAAATTAGTCATGGTTTGTCATACAGTTTAAAAGTAATTAATTACAAGTATGTCTTAGGATGCATTGGATGCATATTGAGGGACAACACAAATAGAATAGCACAGTACCATTGGTTGAGTCATAGGACAATTTTTTATGTTGTTAGATGTTTGATGACTAATGCACGAGACTAAAAATTGATATCAACCGTTTAGCACACATAAGTAGTAGATAGAATAACACAGAATTTATTGTAATAACTTCAGTGTTATGCATTGTTTTGCATGCAACAGAGTTGGAAAAATGAAGAGCTAGGGATTATTGGTCTTTTTCTCTTTTGTGCTATAGACAATTTTGTGACCTGGTTTAGTGGGTGACAAATATTCAGAGTTTTGTGTTGCCCCTTGAGCTGCTTTTTGTCCAATACTGATGCTATTTTAAAAATCAAAGAAAGTACATTTTATTTTTTTCGTGTTGTGCTGTCTTTTATTTTTTAGCAATCAAACAGACACTTAAGACTTAAACCTATGCAAAAGCTATTATTACAAAGTGTTAAGGAGGATCAGAGGTCCTATTTACAAAATAAGAAATAAAAAAGAGGACAAAGAGAACAAGAAAACATCAATGAAGCAAAGCTACCTGATTTCTCAACATTTCTGTAAAAGAAACCCCCGTAAAAAATATCAAGGCTTTACCCCAAGTAGAAACCAAGCATCTAATCTTATCCCAATGGAGCTGCTAATCCAAAAAAATCTCCTTAATGATGTGAGACTTAAGCTCCAACCATATGCACCAAAAAGTGGGATAGATTTTACATTGCCACAAGAATTTGGCTTCTTTCCTTCTTCCAAAACCAGTAAGCTAGAAAATGCTCCAAAAAGTTTTGTATGTGTTCATTAGTCAGGCTAGTCAAAACTATAATGTCGAGCACGTCCTGATAATAGGTCCGTGTTTGGCTTATGAGTAATTCCTTCATGCACAGGTACCCTCCTGGCCATGGAGATGTCTTCTCATCATTATTGAACAGTGGAAAACTTGATGCACTATTATCAAAGGTTGACACCAGAATTCAATTTATTTCTAGTTGGACTTTGTCTTGTTTTATTTTTTTTGGAGTCATTACCATCACTATTTTTTCATTTCTTTTTTGTTCTCTTACAGGGTAAGGAGTATGTGTTTGTTGCCAATTCAGATAACTTGGGTGCTGTAGTTGACCTGAGTATCCTTATTTAAGTTTTCATTTTTTCCTATTATATTTGGTTGTATTACCTGTTAGTTATGCATGAAAAATATATCTATCGTGTCACTAGTATCCTTGACTGGTTAATTTAGAAATCTTAAATCATTTGATCCAGAACAAGAATGAATACTGTATGGAGGTAAAGAAAGATGGTTGTTATCAAGCAACTGCCTTTTAGCTTTTGACCCTTTTTTTATTTTTTATTTTTTGGGTTGCTTGTTATGCAGGTGACTCCCAAGACACTGGCTGATGTGAAAGGTGGCACTCTGATTTCTTATGAAGGAAGAGTTCAGGCACGTATCTGTTGCTGACTTCGTTTCTTGACCAAGATTTATCTGATTAAGTAGAAAATGTCTAAATCTCTCTTTTTAAACTTGCTTCTATATGATATATTCCATCCAATATTTTTAACCTAAAGGATAAAAAATGTATCAAGAGTTCAATGATTGTCCTGCTTCCTCTCTCTTTGGTTTCTGTACCTTAAAAGAAAATATAGGAAATGTATGATCAATTATAATTTGAAGGTATTGATAATAAATGACATTTATCTTTCATTGTTTAATGCAGCTCCTGGAAATTGCCCAAGTCCCAGACGAACATGTAAGCTACTAAGTTTGTCTTGTATCCTTTCTTAGATCATCCCCCTTTCCCAAGTATAGGCAATTGTTTTAGTAAATTATGAAGAATAAGGATCATGATTAACTATGTAGGCTGAGAAGGCAATGACTCATTTGATTTAAATAGTTATATTTTGAGGTGCAATCAAGGACCTTTAATCTGAATTGATGCTAATGGGTTGCTGAACACTTGACTGGAAAGCTCATGGCTATGGCTAAACCTTTTTTAATAATAAAAATGGAAAGAAGAAAAAACATGATTCTTTGGTCATTTTCAATAAAAACCATACAAGATTTCTTTTCTCGAAAATCATTGAAGGTTGAAAATGAATAAATGATATATACCACATAAGGGGTTCTGGAGCACTATTTGTTCATTAAACCCATATGCATTATCAGCTGTTACTTTCGTAATTTCTTCTTTGTTGAGGAAAGCCTATTAAATTGAAACAGATAAGGAGTTTTCTCTTATTTCAGTGAAACTGCACGACATCTTTTGCTCTCATGACTGTTTATAACATGTGATAATAGCAATTATAATCATGAACTGTTAATATTCTTTTATCAAAATTTATCCACCATTGACATTTATGGTTTAACGTCTATAAGTGTTGGTAGATGATGATTCCCGCACAAGTGAGTGTTATTATGTCAGAACATGCTTTTGCAATTTACTGTTGGTTTATCTGTATAATTACAATGTGAAGTAGCAAGGAGAAAAAGATTTATAGATTATACAACATCCTAGTATCATTAACCCTCCCCCTTTTTTTCCTCTGATTTCACCTTCCCCCAATTTGATGGTTACTTGATAACAGTGTGCAAGACTTGTTTGGTCATAATATTTTCATGATTGTTCATACTTAACGGTAGCTGGAGCATGCTTGTAAATGATGATGGTAAGCATTAGCAACTTTGTTGGAGAATTTGCAAATTATGTCATTCAATGTCTGTCTTTATGCAGGTCAGTGAATTCAAGTCGATAGAGAAATTCAAAATTTTCAACACAAATAATTTGTAAGTTTTGCTGGTTAGTTCCCTGGTTGTTTTAGATGATATACTCATCCGGGGTGTTGACAATATATAATCTACAGGTGGGTGAACTTAAAAGCAGTTAAAAGGCTCGTTGAAGCTAATGCTCTAAAGATGGAGATTATTCCCAATCCAAAGGTGCAAATTGGTCATTTTAGAGTGATAGGAGCTAGCACATCTTTCCCTTTTGTTTTTCTTTGCAGGGTTGCTATATTGTGGGTTAGTTGCTGGAATGATTGACATTCGGTTGGAAAATTGCTGACAAAATTTGTGGATTTTAGGAAGTTGATGGTGTAAAAGTTCTTCAGCTGGAAACTGCAGCTGGTGCTGCAATAAGGGTACTGAATATATATTAAGATGTTACTAAAAGGTTCTTCATGCTGAAACTTTTGTTCTAGTGCTTTTAATATCATATCTTTTAACAGTTCTTTGACAAGGCTATTGGAATTAATGTGCCTCGATCACGCTTCCTTCCAGTGAAGGCAACTTCAGATTTGCTTCTTGTCCAGGTTATAAGCTTTTCTGAATCAAGCTTGCTTGAAAATTGTTATAAGATTTTTGCTTAACATAATTAGTTGTCTTGTTTTGCAGTCGGACCTTTACAAATTACAGGATGGATTTGTTGTTAGGAACCAAGCTAGGGCAAATCCTGAAAACCCTTCTATTGAATTGGGACCAGAATTTAAGAAGGTTAAGATCTATAATATATTACTGATAACTTTGTGTTAGATGGTGAATATAATATTGATTTTCCCAGTCTCCTTCATAGGTTAGCAATTTCTTGAGCCGGTTCAAGTCAATCCCTAGCATTGTTGACCTTGACAGTCTAAAAGTGGCAGGCGATGTTTGGTTTGGAGCTGGTGTTATCGTTAAGGTTTTGGATTTAATCCTTACTATTACTGTTATAATTACTAGTTACGGAATTTCTCTTTTGAAAGTTATTTTCAACAATTTTTAGTAGTAAATGCAAGAAACCTTAGTAATTCCTCTTTTAAAGGTTCCCCGTGCGCCAATAAGGTTGTAGCTCGATTGATATTATTAGCCCCATTTTAAGATTGGGGTGTCATGTGACGATGGTGTTGGAGCCTGGAGGTTTGTTCCTCCCTCAGGCAACCTATCCCCCACGGCCCCACCCCTATCGCGGTGCTTGAACCGCTGACGTACCAAAAATAAAAAATAAAAATCAGTTGCAGCTTTTTAGTTTTGGAAATCAGAATTGTTTTTCTAACGTTAGGTAACATGATGCTGAAATCTTGAAATATTAACCACACACAGTTAAACTGTTCTTTTGAAAAATCTTTATGTTAATTCTAGAAATTTTCTAGGGTTTTGTTTTGTTTTGTTATAAGTAAACCATGTATTACAGCAAGGAATTAGGAATTCATGCAATTATTTTTTATATTTTTTCTTTCTTTCTGGCGCCTTAACAGGGCAAAGTAACCATCGTTGCAAAACCTGGGGTAAAGCTGGAAATACCTGACAGTGCTGTGATTGCAAACAAGGTATTTTATTCTGTGGAAATTATTTTCTCGTGTTGTTGGATATTGCTTTTTCATGTTGTGAGGCATTGAAATTCGTGTTATTTTCTTTTTATTTTTTATTTTTTTAACAAGTGGTGGGACATATCACTTGTTGTGTCTATAACATGAAAGATGTTATTTCATGTGAAATGAGAAAAGATAAACCCTTTATTTTATTATGCATATGGACCTTATTTGTGAGGGTGATCTGCTTAAGGTTGTCATTCTTAGTAGGCCTAAATCTTGAATTGTCGTACGCAGGAAATTAACGGCCCTGAGAACCTGTGAGGGAAGCTGATGAGTTTTGAAATGTATCGGAATATATACAATCTTGGCGGTCTTCTGCTTCAAGTTACGTGTTGTTGCAAGTTTGATAGGAAAATAAAAATAAAAATAAGAAGGCGGTTTTTGTTGAGGATGTCCAAATTCGGAGCTTTGCCGGTTATCTTGTAATTTTGTTTTCAAGGAGGATCATGTTTTGTCCGCACTATCATATTAAACGTTTGCGCTATTTTGTAGAATAACTTGCTCCCCGATTTTTGCTTTTTGTTGGTTAACATGAGGTTTCAACTTTCAAACAATTAAATTCAAAAGAGTATCGACAAAACCTTTATCTCAAATTACCTTTATCCCAAACAACATAGAATCTGGTCGAAGAATCAAAATAAAAAGCAATAAAAAAATAATGAAAAATAAAAAAGAAATCAAAAAATTAAATAAATAAAAATATAGTATATATAAAAAATAAAATAAAAAATAAGAGAAAAATAATAAAATAAGAAGAAAAAATAAATTATAGAAAAGATAAATAAATAAATATAGAAAATAAGGATTAAAAATATTCATTTGGAATATAGGAAAAAAATTCTATTCATTCACATTGTTAATAGTTTTTCTCCCTTTTTTTTTTACACATTATTCGTATATTTATTTTCAATTTATTGATTGTTGTTTTATTACTTTCTTGATCGATCTTTCTCTCTAGGGTTATATTATTGATAAAAAAACAGCACAAAACAATTTTAATCTATATATTTTTTCATCTTTTCAATTATACTGACCTTGTTATCTTATTCATGGATGACATGCGTCTTAATATTCTTGTTTCCACCACTCCTATTTTATTTGAAATTGAATGATGTAGCCAATGGGTTGTCTTCGTTATTTGCGGTAAGGAGTAATGAGGAGCTTACATCAATTAAGAGAGCAGCATACCTGACCACCAGTTTGGTGATGAAAAACTTTGTGGTTTTGAAGCTTGAGAATGTAAATTGAAGACAGAAAATGTTGATATTGAAGTATTAATGTGACGTCTTATAGTTATAGAAATGTAATATAAAATCGTTAATAACATAATAATAATTATTACATACACATATAAAATTCTTTTATACTAATAACATATTGAAATTAATTTTTTTGATATACTTATTTATATTGTGTTTATTTTAAATTAAAAAAACGAAAAAACTTATAGTTCAACTGAAATACCTTCATATAAGGCTTTAATTACAAAATAAGCTTCTTTATTTCTTTTGATGGGATTTTATTTTCACACTTCTTACTGAAGGTTTACATCGTAAAAGAAAAAAATAATAATTCACTTACAATTAATACATGAGTAAAATTAATTTTGATTTAATTTTTAAATCATTCAAGCTTTTGTTTACTTTGTATACATAAGTTTAATAAAAAAAATTAAATTAGTATCCTATATGGGATTTAGTTTGTCAATTTCAACTAGTATGTTTTCGTAAATAAATATAAAAGCACAACATTATTTTTATTTTATCTCTTATTTTTAAATTATTGTTATAATTCCCTTCATATTGTTTTTCTTAAAAATAATTTTAATATACAAAATTACTAATACTTTTCATGGAACCAAAATATCATATTTTGACTACAATTGACCCTAGTAAGGAAGCACAACAAGTAGACATTACCAGCGCATCAAAGGAGATCACAAAACCCTCTGCTAAGGAACAAGGAAGTGCAAGTGAGACAATTCGTCTAGGGGCAGGGACATATGCCATGCTATGAAAACTTCAAAAGGAAGGACAGTTACAAGGAATTCATATAATGAATCCAATGAAGGTTGATCAGCCAATAGATGATAGCATGCAACAGGCACATGTAGGCCAGGATATGCATGGGTTAGGCAACACGAAGCCCCTGACCCCTAGATCAGACGAAATATGGAAGAAGGGTGATATTGCTTATATTTAAGGGAAATAGATATATCATGTTGTAAGAAATTGGTTGTGTCATGCTATAGACACAATCAATATGGACCCCATCACTTTTTCTTTTCTTTTCTTTTTATTTTAAAAATGGTGGCGTCCACATTAGTTGTGTCTACAGCATGACACAACCAATTTCCTACAACATGATACATCTATTTCTCTATATTTAATGAGTCTCCAATAGAGCTTCAACCTTCTTTACCGTCAAGTGATATTGCTCTCTTTTGCATGTCAATAGAGTAGTTTCTTAGGGGCTGTTTGGTTGAAGGAATCTTGTGAGAATGATAGATAAATGGGTGGTGAGAATGTATGAAAGCAGCGTTTAGTTGAAATAGCTTCCTAAGTTTGCCCCCTATATGTGATTGCTACCAAACCGATTTCCCCATCCTTTTCTACCGAAATTGCCGGCAAAAGTTTCCCTTTTGCAAGGTGGATTTGCTAAAAACCACCAGATTTTGCCCACTGTGCATACTAAATAAAAGACCAGCGTACCCCTTGTTTGTGCGCGAAAGGACAATATTGTAGCTTCACTATTTGCAGACTTGTTTACATATGTAACTTTCCAAAGACCAAGATTTGCACACGGTCACAGGAAACATGCAAGGGAATGGATGTGCGAAATAGGGTTCACCCTCGTCTTATTTCTGGTCTGAAACCTAAAGCAAACCATCATCAGTGAGCTCACGTTTTCTAGCCGAAGTTTGGTTGTTGTGGGAGGTAAGTCGGTGGAACAAAAAAGCATTTCGTCTCTGTTTTTAAGGTGCTTTCCTTACAAAGACAGCGTTTTTCCCTTCATCCATGTCCATGGTGTTTTCTTTTTTAATTTCAGAAATTGCATTTGTAACACCCCGTTCTAGAACCGGTTTGTTAACATCGCATTATGATATTAAGCGCAGTTACAATCACATGGGTTCAATTAAAATCCGGTTAAATTTTTCATTTTAAAATATGCCGAATTTATAATGCCCAATTGCGTGATCATAACCATATTACTTTGCGGAATCAGATAAATCAAGCTTAATATCATGTTTTTATTCCATTTTTAAAACATTAATTTAATTCTTATTTATTTCCCAACTTCTACTATATTGTATATTTCTTCGTTAGCTACGCGTGGTTTCAAACCGCTCCTCATTTGGAGCTCTGTAGCTCAAGTTATGACAATTTTACTAACTCAGGTGTATGCTGAAAAACTACGTGGGCAGGGCGCTTAAGCTCTCTCCGGGGCGCTTAAGCACCCACAGACAGAGGGAATTTACATTTTTTAGCCACCAAGGGCGCTTAAGCTCGCTCCAGGGCGCTTAAGCGCGCTACCTGGGCGCTTAAGCCCCCATTTTGGGCGCTAAAGCCCCAGGCGGCAGAAAGCTTTTGGTCTTCACAGGTGCATCAGGGCGCTTAAGCCCCCTCATGGGCGCTTAAGCCCCCTGAGCAGGCTTAAGCCTCCATTTGCAGGCTTAAGCCCCCTCTTCTGGGCAATTTCCTATACTCATATTTTTCATGCATCTTTCTTAGGGAATCAATCCTACACATTTTACAACCTATTTAACAAGCTTGTGATATCCCTATATCATTGCTTAACTCTCATCCTCTCATCATTGATTTAACAGAAATTGGGCAGCATAACCTCATTCATTATTGCTACTTCTATAACCATTCCTCAATTACTCTTAAACAATCAAACATCAACCAATAATCATCAATCAATCATAACATGTATCAATGCATGAATCAATGCATGAGCATACAATTACTATCATAATTACATATCACATCTCATAAACCATTTCTCCTCAACGGAGTATGGTGGAACACTCAATGGGATCAACCACAAGGTCCAAAGGTTTACCTTGCTCTTGAGCTTTCCTCAATTGCACACAACCCCAAGGGTTGGTCACTCCACTTGGTCCTCTTGCCTCAATCCTATCAACACAAGGAATACAATCAAACAATGCTAACAATGCAAGGAAATCCATCTAGATTTCTCAAAACATCAAAGCATACTAAAATAACACTATAAACTCATTTCTACCGATTAAATGTTATTCCTAGCATTTTTCACAACATACTCTAAGCCTCATTCTTCCTTGAACATAGCCAATCTACTCAACATTTCATAAAAACCCTAAAACACTATTCATTAACCCTAAACTCATGCAAATCTCCAAGAATCATGTGAAAGAGAGTGGAAACTTACCACCAATGATCACACAATAGAGGAATGAGCGTTCCTCAAGCTTCCATGGAGGTAGAAACTCCCAAAATCCCAAAACCTCACAAAGGGCCGAATTTTTGAGAGGCAATATCTCTCACCACAATGCTCCCCACTCCAAACTAAGCTTAGATTATGAAAGAGGGGAAGATTTAGAGTGGTTTAGGCTTTTGAATCACCCAAAACGGTTAAGGTTTCCTCCCTCCTCTCTCTCTCTCCCATTCTCCGCCTCCGCCGTCTTCTTCTTTCTGGTGCCTCTGTTTCTCGACGGGGAATTGGGGAAAATGGGGCTCTTTTTTGCTTTCTAAGTCACTTACTTAGTTAAGTGGCTTATGTGGGTATTGGTTCATCTATCTATTCAACTCCATTAATTACCAAACTTTACCCAAAAGTCTGGAATATTATTCTAGGAATATTTATAATTTTATTTTTATATTTCAGGCACTTTTGCCTGTACCCATTTATACCCCTTAATTTTCACTGAGTACATTTTTTTTAACTCCAAGTGACTTAAATTCATTTAATTAAGCCCTATACTTAATTTTACTCACTAAAACATGCTTAATTATTTAATTAAAATTAATCAATTAAATGCTTAAGTTTGGGGTATTATACTCACCCCACCTTTTTAATGATTTTGTCCTCAAAATCGACAAAACCACTCATTCAATCATCTATGGATTTATCGGAGAACTCTTCTTGTGTTCCCGAAGTTAGCCTATTAATCAGTTCCTCTTTTCCTCATCATCTTATCATAAGATGAAATGTTTCATTCATGATTCAATCTATGTTTTATAATTAGGTGATACTATTATGTTCAAGCATTTTTATCTTTCATTTTCCTTAAGGGTCATACCTATTCACTTGATATTTAACCCTGACCTTCTGCGGTCCTACTAATAACCTCATACATAAAATCTCATATGATGGAACTTCTAAGAGAGATCCGCTACGGGCTGTTTCTCTTAGGTATCTGACCACAAGGAGGTCCCGAAGGCTAACTCCAAGGGAAGTTCCCCTCAATCTGGGCCTTTCATGAGAATTCTCTATCTCATAGGATACTATCCTCATGGAGGTAATACCACTACATCCATGGAAAGGTCAATGCATACAACTTACCATCTTTTAGCAATCAATACATAGTCTAGTCTTTAATTACTAGACATAACGAATCACACAATCATAATTGAGTCCACAGTCTAAGCATGTGTGGCTCCAACCTCAATAAACTATGCATGTCATATTAATCTACATGCGTCATACCTCCCATCAAGTATGGGAACCTCTCTAGCTGGGGTTGGGTCGAAGTGCTAACATGTGCCGCTGCTGGAAGATCAGAGGCCACTTGCACATGAGCAACTCGTCCCACGATCTGGGGACAATCCCTCGCATAGTGACCAGGTCTAGCACACTTGAAACATATGTTTTGACCCATCAAACAAACACCCTTGTGATGCCTGCCACAATTGTCACACTTTGGCACAATAGGTCTTTCATTGTCCCAACTCTGTTGACTCCCGCTTCTTTTAAACTTTTCTTCAGACTGTCTAGCTTGCAATTTTTCTTTGATATTCCTGTCATCCATCTTCTTACCTTTTCCTGAAGTAGATCCAATTGCTCCACTAGCACCCGATGCTTGTGCCTCGGAAGACTTCTTACTTTTCGGCACACCATAAACTTCTTCCACCTTCCGGCATTGGTTCACGAATTTACTAAACTCTCGGATGTCACAATTTGACATCTTCCGAGACATCTTCTCATTTAGACCCCATTGAAACTTAGAGGTCATCTCAGCTGGAATGGGTAAGGCTCTCCCATAGTTAGCATATTTCACCAATTCATTGAACTTGGCGAAATATTGGTCAATTGTCATCGACCCTTGCTTGAGATCGTTATACTCATTCTGTTTCTGTTCCCTAGCCTCCCTAGGGAAGTAGTTATCCAAGAACAACGTCTCGAACAACCGCCAGGTGATTTCCCGGCCTTCAGCTTCTAATGGCTGCACGGTATTGGTCCACCAATCTTCCGCTTCCTCTTCCAGCATATAAACAGAGTAGGCCAACTTCATTGCATCAGGGCATCTCATCACCCTGAATATCTTCTCCATAGCTTGGAGCCATTTCGCAGCCGCCATTGGCTCATAACCTCCCTTAAAAGAAGGAGGTTTGTGTTTTCGGAAAGCCATCAATCTTCTTTCCTCCATTTCATGATCACCGACATTTTCAACTCGAGGTTGACGAACCTCAGTGTGATGACTCCGACTTCCAGAGTGGTGACTACCCTCACCTTCATTGTTACCCGCTACACCCTCTTCTTGTGAAGGAGGTGGAGAAGGCGTAGCAGTGTGAGGAGGAGGAGTGGGTTGCCGGTTCACGGGCCTAGGACCCCTCAACGTCCTCAACTCAGTCATCATTGCGGCCATGGCAGTCCGCGAGTTTTCATTTGTTTTCATTAGATTTTCATTGGCTTGCCTGCTAGCAGCCAACTCCCTCTGAACGGCTGCAAGAGCTTCAGCCACGGGATCAGGCTGTACACCTGTTGCCCCACGGCCACTTCTAGGCCTCACAAGAGCAGCCAAAACAGGTTCTGGCTGAGCATTGGTGTTTGATGGTCCGGGGTTGTTTCGGTTCCTCGTCATGTCACTACACATGTTACACAAAGAAGTGAGTTGATCAGGCCCACACTTAGTGATCACAAATGCAATAATCATACAGAGTACTAAAACAACTATAAAGCATCAAACACTAAGCATACTCATCAATAGCTAACAGTTATTCCCTACGAAACTGCTCTGATACCATAAAATGTAACACCCCGTTCTAGAACCGGTTTGTTAACATCGCATTATGATATTAAGCGTAGTTACAATCACATGGGTTCAATTAAAATCCGGTTAAATTTTTCATTTTAAAACATGCCGAATTTATAATGCCCAATTGCGTGATCATAACCATATTACTTTGCGGAATCAGATAAATCAAGCTTAATATCATGTTTTTATTCCATTTTTAAAACATTAATTTAATTCTTATTTATTTCCCAACTTCTACTATATTGTATATTTCTTCGTTAGCTACGCGTGGTTTCAAACCGCTCCTCATTTGGAGCTCTGTAGCTCAAGTTATGACAATTTTACTAACTCAGGTGTATGCTGAAAAACTACGTGGGCAGGGCGCTTAAGCTCTCTCCGGGGCGCTTAAGCACCCACAGACAGAGGGAATTTACATTTTTTAGCCACCAAGGGCGCTTAAGCTCGCTCCAGGGCGCTTAAGCGCGCTACCTGGGCGCTTAAGCCCCCATTTTGGGCGCTAAAGCCCCAGGCGGCAGAAAGCTTTTGGTCTTCACAGGTGCATCAGGGCGCTTAAGCCCCCTCATGGGCGCTTAAGCCCCCTGAGCAGGCTTAAGCCTCCATTTGCAGGCTTAAGCCCCCTCTTCTGGGCAATTTCCTATACTCATATTTTTCATGCATCTTTCTTAGGGAATCAATCCTACACATTTTACAACCTATTTAACAAGCTTGTGATATCCCTATATCATTGCTTAACTCTCATCCTCTCATCATTGATTTAACAGAAATTGGGCAGCATAACCTCATTCATTATTGCTACTTCTATAACCATTCCTCAATTACTCTTAAACAATCAAACATCAACCAATAATCATCAATCAATCATAACATGTATCAATGCATGAATCAATGCATGAGCATACAATTACTATCATAATTACATATCACATCTCATAAACCATTTCTCCTCAACGGAGTATGGTGGAACACTCAATGGGATCAACCACAAGGTCCAAAGGTTTACCTTGCTCTTGAGCTTTCCTCAATTGCACACAACCCCAAGGGTTGGTCACTCCACTTGGTCCTCTTGCCTCAATCCTATCAACACAAGGAATACAATCAAACAATGCTAACAATGCAAGGAAATCCATCTAGATTTCTCAAAACATCAAAGCATACTAAAATAACACTATAAACTCATTTCTACCGATTAAATGTTATTCCTAGCATTTTTCACAACATACTCTAAGCCTCATTCTTCCTTGAACATAGCCAATCTACTCAACATTTCATAAAAACCCTAAAACACTATTCATTAACCCTAAACTCATGCAAATCTCCAAGAATCATGTGAAAGAGAGTGGAAACTTACCACCAATGATCACACAATAGAGGAATGAGCGTTCCTCAAGCTTCCATGGAGGTAGAAACTCCCAAAATCCCAAAACCTCACAAAGGGCCGAATTTTTGAGAGGCAATATCTCTCACCACAATGCTCCCCACTCCAAACTAAGCTTAGATTATGAAAGAGGGGAAGATTTAGAGTGGTTTAGGCTTTTGAATCACCCAAAACGGTTAAGGTTTCCTCCCTCCTCTCTCTCTTCTTCTCTCTCCCTTTCTCCTCCTTCTCCTTCTTCTTCTTTCTGGTGCCTCTGTTTCTCGACGGGGAATTGGGGAAAATGGGGCTCTTTTTTGCTTTCTAAGTCACTTACTTAGTTAAGTGGCTTATGTGGGTATTGGTTCATCTATCTATTCAACTCCATTAATTACCAAACTTTACCCAAAAGTCTGGAATATTATTCTAGGAATATTTATAATTTTATTTTTATATTTCAGGCACTTTTGCCTGTACCCATTTATACCCCTTAATTTTCACTGAGTACATTTTTTTTAACTCCAAGTGACTTAAATTCATTTAATTAAGCCCTATACTTAATTTTACTCACTAAAACATGCTTAATTATTTAATTAAAATTAATCAATTAAATGCTTAAGTTTGGGGTATTATAGCATTGGTGAAACAACTTTGTCAGGTCTTCAACTGCAGATTTCTCCTTCATCACCGAGGTAACAATCTTCGTCAGTATTGGTTATTACTTCGCTTTTTTTGTTTGTCATCAACTGTGGATTACAAGCATTAACCTTTTCTGGCCGATTTCCAAGAACATTAAGCATAACTATGGAGTTTGGTAAAGTGTTAATAGCTACTATCCTTGTAAACAAAATAAAAATATTGGTATATTATGCTTGGTGATGGGGTTTGGGGTTAGTGGTAATACGGTAAAGTAGTCGGTAATGTTAATACGGTTAATGGTGATGGGGTTTGGTAAACGCTTAATAGCTGCTATCCTTGTAAAAAAAATAAAAATATTGAAGAGTTAATTAGATTCATTAAGAATGAGAGTGATATAACTATGAAGTTTGGTGAGAAGAAAATAGTGATTTCTCATATGCTAGGGTGAGAAGAAAACAGAACAAGGCTAAGCAGGTTCAGAGTTCCCAAGACATTGGTAACTATGGTGGCAGCTTTAGCTGAAGGGAGATTAAAATTTCCAACCAAGTAGGTCACTAGGTTCAGTGGATATTTCCATAATAACAATTCTTTCTGCTAGTTCAGTACCTGCATAAATTTAAGGTATTCATATGTAGGATCCAAATAAGAGCCTCTAAGCTCAAACTTGAAAATATGACTCAAAATTTCATTGGATTGAGAAGTACCTAAGATGAGTCATGCTACAACAACTCATTGGATGTTTTTGATTTGTCAGCAGGTGACCTCTAAAATCCACTGCAACAACTTCTTCTACAGCTTCTGTTTCGCCATTACAGAACCTGTAAAATTGGGGTTTAAAAAGAAGCCAAACCAGTTAACCACTTGTTGTTGTGCTGAGTGGTCTGAACTGCTGAATCTGCCTATTTGAGTTGCATGTTTTGTGGAGTTATATAGGCTATAGTTGTAGACCTTAGGCCGTACTACCCTAACCATAACAAGACTTGGAAAGTGATAGGACTTGCATTCCTAATTTAGCTCCTAACTTACCAACATGAAGTCACAGTCATACTAATCAATTGGAAAAAGAAAAGCATCTCCAAAATCCATGTTTAGGAGATACAACACAAACATAACTACTTCACCATTTGATATAATGCATATTAATCAATTTAACACACAAACATCATACACAATACGTATGACAAACCAACAAGTAGAAGTAAAAGCCAAAAGAAGAAACGGTACTTTTAACAACATCCACAACCACTGTTACCCTAAATTACAACAGCACACAACATAACTAGACATATGGTAGTCCAGACTCCAATTACAATCCACAACAATACAAGTCAACCAAATATCAACATTGCAGTCCTTACGATCCCAAATGTTATCACAATTACAATTAGCAAGACATTATATGATTTCATCAATTTCTCCAACTTCACACAATTGCGACAACTAGGTTCTTCAAACCACTCAAAAAAATGGCAATCATGCTGTGTTCTGGAATTAGGACATCGAAGAAATTGTCTTCCGGGATTCCTTTGTGTATTTGACATTCGCAACGCAGCCGGCACTCCGCAATAGCACTTCTTCACCCTGGGAGGGGATAAGGACGACGAATGCCTTGAGATGACGCTTTCAACTCCACCTACACCCGATGGAGGTCCAGCCATGCTTCCGTCAATGGTCGTGCTGTACTCGATTCCAAGACTCCTCTCACGAGTCACTTAAGTTTTGGTTACTGCCGTAACAAGAAGGACACAAATGTCCACTTCAGTTAAACTTATAAGCAACAAACCAACAAAAATGTATATACTATAATGCAAAACTCAATCAGCAAAGATATCCCAACATTATAATTCCAATAAAATTCAATTTATAAAAACACACAGTACCCTAAATTTAAATTTCAGTATTAATTATTAGTTTAGTTCTATTCAGCATAAGAATAGTTTAATCCAACAATCACTGCTTCCTACCTTCTTATGTTCATCACAAGTCATTTTCAACCAGGTTATAGTGTTACGTGCTTGTGTATGTTTAAGGGTTATGACAAACTTTTTTCCCTATTCTGAATGATGTCCTTACAATGATTTGCAGGGGACTGTGTCTGGATTACAAGTTTTGACACAAGTTATGACCCATTTTTCAAAGCATAATAGCAATAAATGTGACTTTTTCAAAGTGTAATAGGTGATATTCTGAGTTGTAAGTACTACCAATGTATACTTTGCCATTCCCTCGGTACCTATAAAAAAGAGACTCGCAACATAACGAAACACAACATGCTCAACTGTGTAACTGAGACACAACCAAAACTGTAAGATGGTGCAAATGAGGAACAAGCAAATGATTCTAAGGAAACAGACATGAGGAAAATGTGAAAGCAGAACAAGAAAATGTGAAAGCTTCCTTGGTAATACATTATAACAGAGGAAGAACGTAGATGAAGATGACTTAGGATTTTTGGATACATTAATTCAACACCCATTTGGAACACAACAACGATGATACCCATGACCAAATAAGGGGGAAAAAAGATGAGCATACCTCTTGTGATGGTGGACCAATTTTTATAAAACAATTGCAAGCATATAACATGCCCTTTCTTTCCTTCCGGTGCGTCAATGGAAGTCGAACCCAAACTTGGTAACAATGGTGCAATGCAGAGGCAGTTCTTAAAACCTTGGTTGTATGCCTTCACTGACTGTCTGGAGTGCTGTGTCGACGAAAATCTTGTCATGCTGGAGAAGCGGAAACACAGACAAGCTTATTTCTAAACACAGCTCTGAAATGGTCGTTGGCAACACAAACTTCCTTTTTTACAAAAGTTTATGGACGTACGTTACGGGTAACGGGTGTCTTCCTTTCCAAACTAAAATTTATAAAGTCAGGGTTAATTTTGTAAACTCGCACGCATTTTTCCATCTATATGGTACTTATAGCCAAACATAAACTTTACAAAAGTTACCTAATTTCCCCAGTAAAATTTTTCTCCACCAAACAATTTTTTTTTTTACATTTTTCTATTTATCTCATTTTCTTACCATTTTTCTATCAATTAAATTTCCCTAGTATTCAAAAAATTTCTCCTAAACTAAACGCCCCCTTAGTATTTTGTTGGGCCTTTTGGGCTTTTGGCCTTTACATGTACCAAATATATATATATATATATATATATATATATATATATATATGGGATAGGATCAACTTACACCGGTGTAAGAATAATAAATCTTACACCAAATCATAACCGTTGATTTTCTACATCTAACGGTTCAGATTTATTAGGTCTCACTCATTAATTAATTTTTAATTCCCAATAAATCTAAACCGTTAGATGCACGAAAATCAACGGTTATGATTGGGTGTAAGATTTATTATTCTTACACCGGTGTAAGTTGATCCTATCCCTATATATATATATATATTTGGGTTTTATGTTTATTATTTTACATAACATAACTTCACTTTCCTACACACACATTAAAGTGGTGGGGTCCACATATTTTTCTTTCTCTTTCATCATTTCACTTTTTTTCTTCCCATTATTGTGTCTGTTGAAAAATCCACTTATATCATGTCACATGACATTAATAAAACTTTTTTTTTTATTTTCGGCTATTGTTATACTCTTTTGCCACTGTTTCCCTCGCGGTACTTTCGCTTCGCGCATTTTCTTTTTTCTTTCAATTCCCGTCCCTCTCTCTCTCTCTCTCTGGTTTAAGAGTTCAAGCCATTGGCATATGAACCCTAATTTCCCTCTCTTCAAACTTTGAACACTTCATACCTCTCTCTTTCTCTTCATCTTTCTTCCTTGCCCCAAACACACACACACACTCACTCTTCACAATTTCAAACCCTCATTTCAACAATAACCCTTTACTATATACCATTTTTCTCTCCCTTCAATAACCCCTTCCAATTAGGGCGAAGAAAATAACACCAAGACCCTTTCTCAACTCAAAAAAACGACCACCGCCGATTCTGGCTTCTCCGAACGAAAGAACGAACGAACAAACGACCAGCGTTTCGACCTTTCGACCACTACTCAGTGAGAGGTATTTAACTATTTATTTGCTTTGACGGAACTGAAAACGACGATGCGGTGTTGTCGTGTCCTCTACGCGCCGCCGCAGTTGCGATTCTCTACGCGAAAGCGGTGCGTAGTGGTTGCTGATGGCATCGTTGAGAAGCTGATGCTTTGCGCAATTTGAAACCCTAGATTTCGTGCGAGCTTTATTTTGGGGCTAAATGTTTTGTACTTGGTTTATTGCAGTTATGAAATGAGTTTTGACTCGTGTGTTACTATTGTTTCTTATTCTCTTACTGAATTTGCGCTTCACTGTCATGATTAATGTTCCGTATATGCCTCTTGTGCGCTTTTGGTTCTAGGACTCTCGTGAAATTGAATACTGTTTGAATTTGCGTGTCGAATTTTGAAAGTTTAGCGTTTGTAATCGGGGTGCCTTGTGCTTTGGCATTATGCATAAGACAATAAGCTTGCTAGTTTTGAACCCTATCTTGATTTCACTACGGATTTATGAGTGTATCTTGTGAAACTGATTAGTGTTTTTTGTTTTGTTTCTGGTTGAATATAGTGTTTAGGGTTGTGAAACGGTAGGCATTTCATTGTGTCAAGTTTCTGAATGTTGTGAAAGTCCAGTCATCCTTTTACTTACGGAATTGAATTCTTTCAAATACTACTCATTGTAAGGTAAATCATTCACTGAATATGCACAAGGTGTGCACACAGATTTCATTTGCTACCTGCATCTCCCAACAAATTATTTTACGAGCTATTTGCTTGCCTCTTTGATGACTCCCTTCCTCTGTGTGGCAATGTGTTTTGGAGACTAAAGAATAAAGATAGATATTAGTGTATTTTCTATTTTTTGAGTATTCTCAATGGAATGCAAACTTTCATAGTTTAATTTTTAGGCTCAAATGTGAAGCAAGGAATACAAAAACTAATAAAATGTAGCTGATTAATTGATTGATAAGCCAAATATGAGAATGTAATAAATTCTAATAGAACACCATATTGAGATTTGAGACCAAGCATGATGAAATAGGACTCTTTGTTTCTTCCTTTACTCACAAGTGCCCCAAAGAGAATAGAAACAGAGTTTGCGTCGTCCATAACTTTTTTTCAGTTTCTTATCTTTGTGTCTTAATTTTTTTTCATTTATTATTTTTTCCAGAGAGATAGCAGACCATGGCAGACCATCGAAATGGAAGTAGCCAAGCTACCAACGGAAAGGCCAATGCGGCAAGCACTGCCTATTCAATTGATTTGAATGCATTTCAAACCAGACTGAGGACATTTTATTCCCATTGGGATGAACACAAAACAGATCTCTGGGGCTCTTCTGATGCAATTGGTGTTGCATGTCCTCCACCTTCAGAAGACCTGCGATACCTGAAATCTACTGCTCTGAACTTATGGCTACTTGGATTTGAGTTCCCGGAGACGATTATGGTCTTCATGAAGAAGCAAATCCACATGCTCTGCAGCCAAAAGAAGGCTTCTATTCTTGAATCCGTCAAAAAACCTGCCAAAGAGGCAGTTGGTGTGGATCTTATTTTGCATGTCAAGCCTAAAAATGATGATGGAACTGCTTTGATGGATTCTATATTCCGTGCCATCCGTGCTCAGTCAAAGGCTGATGGCCATGATGCTTCCAATGTTGGATACATATCAAGAGAGGCTCCTGAGGGGAAACTGCTTGAAGTATGGGCTGATAAATTAAAAAATACAAAGTTTAATCTGAAAGATGTGACCAATGGGTTGTCTTCATTGTTTGCTGTAAAGAGTAATGAGGAGCTTACATCAATTAAGAGAGCAGCATACCTGACAAGCAGTGTGATGAAAAACTTTGTGGTTTCAAAGCTTGAGAATGTAATTGATGAAGAGAAGAAAGTTTCTCATTCTACGTTGATGGAGGATACTGAGAAAGTTATACTGGAACCATCAAAAGTTAACTGTAAACTGAAGGCAGAGAATGTTGATATTTGTTACCCTCCAATTTTTCAGAGTGGGGGAGAATTTGATCTCAGGCCTAGTGCGGTCAGCAATGATGAGTTACTTCATTATGACTCTGCCAGCGTGATTATATGTGCAGTTGGAGCCCGGTATAAGAGTTACTGCTCAAACATAGCTAGGACCTTCTTGATTGATGCAGACCCTCTTCAAAGTAAGGCTTATGAGGTTCTTCTGAAAGCCCATGAAACTGTCATCGGTTCTTTGAAGCCTGGAAACAAGTTGAGTGCTGTATACCAAGCTGCAGTTTCTGTGGTAGAAAAGGATGCTCCTGACTTGATTTCCTACTTGACAAAGTCTGCTGGGACAGGCATCGGTATTGAGTTTCGAGAGTCAAGTATGAATATTAATGCTAAAAGTGAGCAGATACTAAAAGAAGGCATGGTCTTCAATGTCTCAATTGGATTTCAGAACTTGCAGAGGGAGAGCAGCAAGACTAAGAGCAAGCACTTCTCTCTGTTGCTTGCTGACACGGTCATCATCAACAAGGACAAGACAGAAGTTGTGACTTCTATGAGCTCAAAAGCTCTGAAGGATGTGGCTTATTCTTTCAATGAGGATGAGGAAGAGGAAAAGCCCAGTGCAAAAGTTGATGCCAATGGTGCTGAGCCCTTAATGTCTAAGACCACTCTAAGGTCAGATAATCATGAGATTTCAAAGGAGGAACTCAGAAGACAGCATCAGGCTGAGCTTGCTCGTCAGAAAAATGAAGAAACAGCAAGGAGGCTTGCTGGTGGTGGAAATGAGAACGGGGACAACCGTTCCTCCTCGAGGACTTCTGCAGATCTTATGGCCTACAAGAACATAAATGACCTTCCTCCTCCCAGAGAGATGATGATTCAGATTGATCAAAAGAATGAAGCAGTTCTCTTGCCTATAAATGGAAGCATGGTACCTTTTCATGTAGCTTTCATTCGAACTGTTTCCAGTCAGCAGGAAACAAAAAACAATTGCTATATCAGAATTATTTTTAATGTTCCTGGGACCCCTTTCAGTCCTCATGATTCAAGCTCAATGAAGTTCCAAGGATCTATATATTTGAAGGAGGCTTCATTCCGCTCCAAGGATCCAAGGCACATAAGTGAGGTTGTGCAGTCCATTAAAACGCTCAGGCGACAAGTTGTCGCTAGGGAGTCTGAGAGAGCTGAGAGGGCAACCTTGGTTACTCAGGAGAAACTGCAGCTTGCGAATAATAGATTTAAGCCAATAAGATTGTCTGACCTTTGGATCCGCCCTCCTTTCGGTGGGCGTGGAAGGAAGATACCCGGTACACTTGAGGCTCATGTGAATGGATTTCGTTATTCTACCACCAGGCATGATGAGCGTGTGGACATATTGTTTGGCAACATTAAGCATGCATTTTTTCAGCCAGCAGAGAATGAAATGATTACACTTCTTCACTTTCATCTGCACAACCATATTATGGTAGGAAACAAAAAGACCAAGGATGTTCAGTTTTATGTTGAGGTAATGGACATGGTCCAGAATGTTGGAGGTGGAAAGAGATCAGCCTATGACCCTGATGAGCTTGAAGAAGAACAACGAGAGAGAGATAGGAAGAATAAAATTAATGTAGAATTTCAAAGCTTTGTGAATCGGGTGAATGATCTTTGGGGACAAGCGCAATTCAGTGGCCTTGATCTGGAGTTTGATCAACCTCTGAGAGAACTTGGATTCCCTGGTGTACCTCATAAATCTTCTGTATTTATTGTTCCTACTTCAGCCTGCCTTGTCGAACTGATAGAGACCCCTTTCCTTGTTGTCACACTAAGTGAGATAGAGATTGTGAATCTAGAGAGAGTTGGGCTTGGGCAGAAGAACTTTGATATGACAATAGTGTTTAAGGACTTCAAGCGGGATGTCCTCAGGATTGATTCTATTCCTTCTACATCACTGGATGGCATCAAGGAGTGGCTTGACACGACGGACATCAAGTATTATGAGAGCAGGCTGAATCTGAACTGGCGTCAGATCCTAAAGACAATCACGGACGACCCTCAAAGCTTTATTGAAGGTGGTGGTTGGGAGTTTCTGAATTTGGAAGCTACTGATTCAGATTCTGAAAACTCTGAGGAGTCAGACAAAGGTTACGAACCATCGGATGTGGAACCTGAATCCGAGTCAGAGGAGGAAGCTTCTGACAGTGAATCACTTGTTGAGTCTGAAGATGATGAGGAGGAAGAGGATGATGAGGTGGATTCAGAAGAAGAGAAGGGAAAGACGTGGGAAGAACTGGAGAGGGAAGCAAGCAATGCAGATAGGGAGAAAGGGAATGAATCTGACAGCGAAGAAGAAAGGAAAAGAAGGAAGGCGAAAACTTTTGGTAAGTCACGTCCCAGTCTAAGTAGTAGCATGCCAAAGCGGGCCAAGTTAAGATAGATTTTGGTTTTCCTTGGTCATTTTGCTGTTTAGTGCAGTTGCTTTATGTTATTGCTGCGGTTAGCAGCTTTTGTGTTTGGTGTTGCCGTATGATTGTAATTTAGGTTTTCCTTTCCATTATATAGTTCAGCATCTATAGGAATCCTTGAACCCAATGTACGCCCTTGAAATGTTTACGTGGTTATCCCTTTTAACAAATGCTGCAATTTTTTTACTTCTTTCCTATTAGTATATCTTAATTTCTTGTTTGTGTGCTTTTTTGTTTTTACATATAGGTTAAATTGCTATGTAAGTTCTTATTAATTTACTGAATTTTCAAATATATTTTTATAATTTAAAAGTTTCTAATAACAGCTGTGTTCTTATACTATTAAAATTTCTTTAATAGGTTTTTATTGGTTTACTGTGTTTATACTCTTGTTAATGAATGTTTACAATCTTTAAAGTCATTTTGTGTTGTGGATACATGTTTTAAGTGCATGTTTTGATTTTTTTATTTAGTTTCTCTTATCTTTATTAGCATTATCTTTATTAACAGAAGTTAGGTCAAATAGATTTTGAGAAAAAAATTTATAATAAAAATGAAGAAAAAAGTTAAAAGTCAAAAGCTTTTAGAAGAAGTTTTGTTTTAAGTTCTTATCAATTTTTCTTAATTCGTGTGTTTTTTTTTTTTTTTTGAAATGAAAAGTCAGAGGTTGAGAGAGAAAAAAACTTTTTTTGAAATATGTGTTATTATGTAATTTCTAAGTTAAATTTTTTATAATTACCAAATAATTTTTAATTTTTTTTTTTAACTTTAGTTTAAAAATAGTTTATACTTTAAAAAAGTGAGGATTCAAAAAGATTATTTTTATATCGGTATAAAGAATCAAACTATCTCTTTCATGATATGATCCGTTTATCAGGTATTGATTCGTTGAAGACAGAAATAAATTGCTACAAACAAACAACATATTCAAGCGACTTATTAACCAAAAAAAATAATAATAAAAAATTACAGGCAAGTTACTACTTTGTTTGGTGAAAATTAAAATATCAATTACCTATAAAATAGGTTTCATAGATGAGAAATTAATTTAATGTAATTTTTTCACGACATGAAAAAGATAGTAATTAAAGTTAATTTAATATTTTTTCTCGTACAAAATTGTTATTTTAGGGCAGTGACCAAAACAATAAGGACAAGTACCCATCTAATTATCAATGACGCCTTAGATTTTCAGACGCGACATGTGCTCGAGTTCATAATTCATCATTGGCTTTATAACCAAAGGAAGCGGAAGCGGAGTTTCTTATAACTCCAGCAAAGATCCAATTTCAAACTTGTTCACCAAATGGTGGATGTGGGTCCAATAAAAAAAAGTATTTTAATATTTTATTTTATTTTTAAAATAAGCTAATGAAATTAAGTTGAGACGTGCTTATTTGGTGACTCCTTTTTTTTTTTTTAATTCGAAAACAAAGTCTTAAGTAATAGACCCTTGAAAAAGATCCCTTTTCAATCTTTACACTCATTTTCTTATCAAAATTTATCATAACGTAAAATATAGTTAATCTCGTGAAATCACTTGGCCTCGTTCTTTCTTTTGTGATCCTTATTTGATAAGCGATTATATTTTTTTTATAAATTACTTTTATAAATGAAAATTCCGAAATTAATATAATGATTCTATGTATCATTAGAAAACGAAAATTAAGGTTACTCTAATATTAATTGAGTGTGATTTACAAATTAGATAAAGAATTCTCATTTTTTAACAAGAAGAATGCGATACATTTATGTACATCACCTCTTATTTGTACAATATCCATCATGTGATCATAACCTATGATGCACCGACACTGATATGAGACACGACACGACACAATGACACGTTAATTCTAAAAATGTCATATTCCGACACGTTGGAACACATTTTGATATTACATAATATTTTTAATATATATAATATAATATATATTTAATACATATAACAGCTCATAATAAGTTATATAACCAATCAAATATTCAAATTTTATAACATAAATATAAAAAAAAATATTTTTTCGTACCTTGTTAATTTTTCATGTCAAATTTCATAACAGAAAAAAATTGATTTATAAATTATTTTTCATTTTTAATTAATAAAATTTAGTTCTAAAAAAAAGTGTCGGATGTGTGTCGGAGTGTTGACCGCGTGTCTTTAGTTCATCCGGGACCAACAAATAACTTCGGTTTGATCATTTAATCATCCATTCGATTTGAATTTTTTTAAAATCCGATCCATATATAATTTATTCGGTTTGGATTGTATCAGTTTTTGACTTTTCAAAAAGGCTCAAATTTCAGCCTTACAAATCACTAGCTATATCAAAATAAAGCTATACAAAGTTACAAAACCTACTGAAAAATTCAAATTTTCAAACTAAAACAAGTCTTAAAACTTATGAAGAGTTAACATAGATTAATTGACAATAAAAAACTAAAACAAGAAAGTTTGCTATCAATAACATCGAAGATCTAATTCTACAAAACAACAAGATTTCAAGCTACCATCTTTCATAATAAATACACAATACATTGGATCAATTGTCACCAACCAAATCAAAAACCGATCTAGTCTAATTAAAATATGCATTTTTTTCGATTCGATCACCGCGGTTTGAATCGATTGGGTTTGGTTGATGAACACCCCTAAAAATAACTATAAACATGCTCAAATACCTTTAAAAAAATTATACCAGTTCCAAATATTCTAATGAAAAATAATAAATCACACAAAATATTTCAAAAAACAAAGAAACACACGACTTGACCTGTCTTCAAACATTTAACATCTACCACAAATGAAATTAAGATGAAATCTTGACGACTCATTAATTATTCTGATAATTATAATTTTATCTTATTTTATAAGCTTCTTAAATTTTTAAAAAAATGTCTGAATTTGTCTTCTTAAATTTATAAATTTTTTATTGATTTTTTTATTAAACATGTATGAACTAGTCTAGTCATCGGTTGAACCAACTGGGTCACCGATTTTTACCAAAATCAGCCGACCGGTTCACACTGATTCTAATGCTTGGCCGATCTGGTGCTTCACCCGAATCAGTTATATTACCGATTTATCGATTCCCGGATTGGTCTAGATTTTCAAACACGGGTCTAAATTGTATTGTGTAAGTATGAGAGAGAGAGAGAAAGAGGTGGGCATCTTAATTATTATTTTTTTGATTAATGTTTGTCCTTTTAAAGAACATAAAATTGTGTCATTTTAAGTGAAAGAAAGAGACAAATAAAATAAATCATGGGGAAAGAGAGTGAGAGATTTTTTTAATTTAAATTTTAAATAAAAAATATTACTTTTAACTAAAAAGACTATCTTTTAAAATGATAAATATTTTTTCTTTTTTTATAAAAATAAAAGGCAATTATTGGATAATTCTTTTTCTAAAAAGTATGATGGTGACATTAAAATATTAAACTATAACTTTATGGAAACTGTCCAAGCCCCTTAATCCAACTCCCCAGTGACTTATTATAAGACAATTTTCACACATATATACATGTTATCTTGGACCCAAACTTTGGACGCACACTTGCAGGATCATTCATATCACATCACACATTTACCTATATATCACATGTTACTACTCTTTTGCGAGAATCTTGAGCTATTTACCTATTGCTTCTGTGTTGAAGGTCTGTGAGTCTGTGACGCTACAAATACAATTGATCGCTATGACGATAGGACAATTTTTTTTTTTAATAAAAGAACTAAAAGCAATTATAAGACAATTTTCTAACACACATATTTCCCATGCTATTTTGAACTCGAGCATTTAGCCTTATTACATGATTTATATCACAAAATATTTTCTCACTCACACGTATCTTCAACTATTGACTGAAGAGACGACGTCGGGGTCATCCACTCTTCCTCACACATTCAATTGAATACAACTGAATTCTCTCATATTATATAAGTGTAAAATGAGTCAGATGACTCATCAAAATTTCAGGAGCCTATAATTGGATTTATATAAAGTTACATTTGTCCTAATATATTTAATAAAATAGACCAAATTCAAGCCCTTAAAAATATTCGATTAGAAAACAAACCGGGCTTACTTTTACAAAGTATGGCATAATTCTACATGCCAATAACTTATATCATATTATTTTTTAATTAAAATAAATATTTAAATAATTTAAATTAATAATATGTATTTATTTTTTCTAATTCTTAATAAGCATTAAAGACTTACTAGGTTTAAATAAGTTAATGAGGCTAAATCAAATCTTTTAATTTTTTTTTTATAGGTTAGGTCGAACCTATATTTTTACTTGCACTAAACTAATAAGTCAGACCATTAACCTATTATGCTCAACCCATTTACACCCCAAGTGTATATCGGTTTTATTTTATTCTCTCAAGCAAGTTAAAACCTTATATTATAATAAAAATTGTGTTTCGTTTCATATATACAATTACAAAACTACCCTTTAGTAAGGTTTTATTAAAACTAAATGAATAATTTTCTTACATTTTCAATTTTTTATTGTCTTCATCCCATGTCTTAGCTTAAGACTGTAACTAGTGTATTGCAAGATACATTATTTGCAACTTAATATTAAATGGTGTCTATAATAGACTCTAAGCATATTACATTAGTGACTCTAAGGTGATGGCCAAAGATCAGTGTAAAATCTCATTCTAGAACCTATTTGTTAACATTGCAATGATATTAAGCGCTATTACAACCACAATATTAAATTAAATTTTTAGATGAAATTTTTCCTTTTTCTTTTTTAACTATTTTCTTTCATAAACATTGATTTCATTCTTACATAATTCAAATACTAGATTGCAACTCAAACATAATAATTTTGCTTAACATCATCAACCAAGGAGCCCTATAAACTCTCAAGGGGTAAAAATTCTTATTTTCCTAAGCCTGGAACATAAGGCGTTCCCTCTCTGGAGTGGTTCTCACTCTGGGTCGTTTCCACTCTCATGAGATCGTTCCCACTCTGGAGTGGTTCTCACTCTGGGTTGTTTCCACTCTCATGAGATCATTCCCACTCTGGAGTGGTTCTCACTCTGGGTTGTTTCCACTCTCATGAGATCGTTCCCACTCTAGTGTCTGAACAACCTTGATAACAAGTGGAAATGGGTTTCTAGCAGCATTGGTTCCAACTCCAACTGGGAACCAATTTGGAGACAAGAAACTAGACTTCTGGAGCTTCAAAATGATATATAGTATACCCCATTTGGTTAAAAATTGAGTAAGATATAGGAACTCTAAGTCGACCATATTTAACAAAATACAAATGGACAGTACTTGGTTGTATTTAAACATGTTAGAATACCTCCCAAATCCATTTGAGATCTTATTAAACATTTCTATAACATGCGTTTCATCGTCAAATCCATATAAATGTACAAGATGTATTATTCGAATACTAAATCAATATCAACATCAACATCAACAACACCTTTATCCCAAATTAATTGGGGTCGGTGGTAGATGAACCCAAATGAAAGATACAAAAAGGTTGAAAAAAGAAACATAAAAGTAAAAATAAAAATAAATAAATAGAATAGTAATAATATATATATATATATATATATATATATATATAAATATAAAAGTAAGAGTAAAAAAGAAAGGGAAAAGAAGAAGAGGGGAAACGAAGGGGAAAAGGACTAAAAAGGGACCATCTGGAACATAGGAATAACAACGGGTCTAACCCTCCACCATGCTTATAGCTTTTCTCCATTCTGTTCTAAGACATACCGTCCGCCAATCTATATCCTACTCCATTAAATCTTGTTTTACCACCTTCCCCCAAGTAAGTTTCGGTCTACCTCTACCTCTTTTTGTGTTGAGCTCTTGGTAACAAATTTTTGTTCTTACAGGAGCATCCAGGGGCCTTCTCATTACGTGCCCAAACCACCTCAATCTATGTTCTCTTATCTTCTCAGCCACCGGTAGTACTCCTACCTTTCGTCGAATATCTTCATTTCTTATCTTATTCATCCTCGTATAACCACACATCCACCGTAACATCCTCATCTCTGCTACTCCCATTTTATGCTCAAGTTGCCTATGTGCTGGCCATCATTCAGCTCCACATAGCATTGCAGGTCTTACTGCTGTTTTATAGAAGTTTCCTTTTAACTTAAGGGGGATTTTGCGGTCACACAAAAACCCAAATGCACTGCGCCATTTCATCCACCCTGCTCTGATTCTATGATTTACATCCTCATCAATCTCTCCACCTTTTTGCAAAATGGAGCCCGGGTATTTAAAAGTGTCTTTCTTGGGTACCTCTTGATCACTTAGATGCACGGGATCTTGGTCTACATCTCCTACCAGAGAAAACTCACACTTCAGATACTCAGTCTTGCTTCGACTTAATGTGAATCCTTTAGATTCCAATGTGCTTCTCCATAATTCAAGTTTTCTATTAACATCATCCTTGCTCTCATCAATAAGCACAATATCGTCTGCAAAAAGCATACACCATGGCACTTCCTCTTGAATATATTTTGTTAGTTCATCCATAACTAAGGCAAAGAGATAAGGACTTAGCGCTGACCCTTGGTGTACACCTACCGTGATAGGGAAATAACTTGATGTTCCGTTACAAGCTTTTACACATGTAGTAGCCCCATCATACATATCCTTGATTGCCTTTACATACTTTGATGGTACTTTTTTCTTCTCCAGAACCCACCATAAAAATTTCCTTGGAACCCTATCGTATGCTTTCTCAAGGTCTATGAACACCATATGTAAGTCCTTTTTTCTTTTCTCGATATCTTTCCATTAGTTGTCGCATCAAGAAAATGGCTTCCATGGTATATCTTCCTGGCATAAATCCAAATTGATTTATAGAAACCTTGGTATCTCTCCTCAAGCGATGTTCAATAACCCTCTCCCATAACTTCATAGTATGACTCATTAGCTTAATGCCTCTATAGTTTGAACAATTCTGTATATCTCCCTTGTTTTTGTAGATGGGCACAATCATACTTTTCCTCCATGCATCAGACATCTTATTTGTCTGGAGAATCTTATTGAAAAGATTGGTCAACCATTTTATTGCCACATCCCCCAGGCCTCTCCACACTTCAATAGGGACCCCATCAGGTCCCAAAGCTTTATTAGTCTTCATCCTCTTTAAAGCCTCCTTAACTTCATGTGTATTAATTCTGCGCACAAATCTTCTATTCAAATCATCATAAGCATCCTCTAAGTCCACCTCGCTTATATCTCCATCCCCATTAAACAGCTTGATGAAGTAGTCCATCCATCTTGCATTTACATCTTCATCTCTCACCAAAAGTTTTTGATTTTCATCCTTGATGCATCTAACTTGGGTGAGGTCTTTACTTTTCTTATCCCTTATTTTTGCAAGTTTATATATACCTTTTTCACAATCCTTGCTCCCAAAATTTTTATACAAATCAGCAAAAACCTTGCCTCTAGCTTCTCGCACTGCTTTCTTTGCATTTTTTCTCGCCAATCTAAACTTTTGCAAGTTCTCTTCACTGGGACTTTTGTGCAAAGATCTAAATCAATATAATAATATTTAAAAACAAATTTGAAAATCTTACTAAAACAAACAAGTTTTACTAACTTCTAATATTTGCGTGATTTTTGTTTTATTCTTGAGCTTATATATATGTTGTTATACTGATTTTATTTTAGGGCTTTATTAATCTCATGTTAAATGAGATAAATTATCCCATGTTATAGAGACAAACTTGTGGGCTCCACCACCTACAAAAATAAAAAAAGAAAAGAAAAAAAAAAGGTGACACAGTTATCGAAAGATATGTAGGAGGAAAAACTTATCTCATGTAGCATGAGAATAGTTTTTTCCTTTATTTTATCCAATAATTGATTTATTTCATTACAAAATTTAATTGTTGATATTAGACTAGCCATTTAGAAAATATAGATGTGAACATCCAATTCTTTTTTGGCCATTCATTAATTATGCTATGCAATGAGCGTGATAGTTTTTTCTTTTATTTTATCCAATAATTGATTTATTTTATTACAAAATTTAATTGTTGATATTAGACTATCCATTTAGAAAATATAGATGTGAACATCCAATTCTTTTTTGGCCATTGATTAATTATGCTATGTGAAAATATTCAGTAACTCACTATTTTAATATTCACTTTAAATATTTGCAAAGTCTTTTGTGCAAATTATTTAGTGATGGTAATTCATGATTGATCTATAATAATGAATGATGCTGAATCAAATCATTTTTTATTAAAAAAGAAAAAAGAAAAATAATCATCAAACTAATTGGGCATTGAATTCTTTAATATAAAAGTTTTAGGTGATATCAAAATCAACATTATCAAACCCAGAAAGGTCATTGATCCAGTTGGGGCACTGGATTACTAGTTCAACCGGTGGGTCACGAGTTGAACCGCTTGACCCGGGTAAGTATATGAAAACTTATATTTTATGCTTAAAAATACTTAAATACATGCAAGAAATAATATTAGTTCAAATTTGGGCTTTGATTCATTACAAATCTATAACATTTTAATTGTTGGGCTTAAACCAAATTATTAATAGACTTATTGGGCCTATAATAAATCACTCGAAACAAATAAATTATTGATGATTTATGGGCTTCAAACATAAATTACCCAGCCCATAAATCATTAAACCAGTCAAAAAGTTTTAATTGACAGCAGCATCCTCCAAACGCAAAGAGAATATCAACCAGTCAAACCCAGCCTCCACAAATTGGTCTTGCAAATAAGAGAACCAGCTTGTCTACAATCTAGCTCCATTTTTTGCCACTATGGGTCTGAGTTTACCGGCTACTTTTTAAGTAATCTTTATCCATGTTCGCACCAAATCTGTGACCAAACTTCTACAACTACACCCCAGAGCCCAGATCCACAACCCATCGCTTATATCTGCCACCAACAAGTCTTTGTTGCTGTCCTCCGAGAGATCTAGTGTTGTTCATCATAAGGCTGAAGATGCAGAAGCAAGATGTACTCAGATTTATAACTTTTTTTTGTCAAAATTATATAATGTATCCGATTTTTTTCCAAACCGATGTGTTTCATGAAAATTGGTCGAGTCTTGTGGGTTTATACGGATTCACACGGGTTCATCATCATGTCCGATCCATTAACAACTTGAACCGGTTACTTGACCGGTTCACCGGTTTACGATTCGAATCGACTTGTTCGAGCCAATTTTATAACATTGCCTACTATTTTTGTGCCTAATTATTTTTTATAAATTTTAATGCGATCCATCTATTTATTTGATGCGATTAATTGATTTATTTTAATGCTAACTCATAAAATAATAATATTTTATATGATTATTATTATTAAATAATAATAGTTTGTTCTCAACTGTAGTTCTTTTGTTACTGTTACTTAGCATAGGGAAAGTGCAAGTGACAAGCTGAAACTTCTGTAGCCGATGTAGCATTGGTGGTTACGTATGAGTGTGTAGTAACTAGTAACATGTATATGTCTTTTCGGTAATTAGGATGAAAGGGACGTGTAACCTTAGTTATGAACTATGAAGCACCGACACTTTAAAAATCCTGACGTGTCGTGTCCGATACTCCGACACTCCCCGACACTCCAACACGTGTTATAGAAGTTCGAAAAAAGGTTCAAGGGTTGCGTTGTGTTGAGTTTTTAGTCTCAACTATTAGATTCATTGGATTAGGATTATCATTTTATTGAGTTTAATATAAATATTTGGGATATCTTATGTTTCTTTGCAAAATTGATGAATATTATAAGTTTAGTTTTACTTTTTTGTTAAATTATTGAATATTAAATATAATATACACTACATAAATTAAAATTATTACTTAATATCAAAACGTATCCTAACATGTCGAAATCTAATAATTTTTAGAATTAACTTGTCGGAGTGTCGTGTCGTATCGTGTCACGTGTCGCGTGTCGGTATCGGTGTTACATAGTTTATGAATAGCCTGTTGTTTAAATAGTTTTAAGTAGTGTATGTTGCACATATATGAATAAAACAATGTTTCTTTTCAATTTCTGACCTCATTTTCTCTATGATACACTCTTTTGGTAAGAGTGAAAATCCTTCCATAATGAGGTATTCTTTGATAGTCTCTGTTTATTCTTTTTTCTTGTGTTTTTTCTTTTATCGTTGCGAACAAAAAATGGGGAATTCATTGGAATGGGTGGGTAATAGTGCACATTTATGAATAAAATAGTGTTTTTTTTCAATTTCTGACCTAGTCTTCTCTCTTACACACTTTTTTCCTAATAGAGAAAACCCTTCCATAATGAGGCATTCATTCTCTTTATGATTTTTAATGGTGAATTCTCTCTGATACTATTTGTTTCTTCTTTTTTTCTCTTATCATTGCGAATAAAAAAATAGTGAGTTTATTGGAATGGGTGTGTAGTAGTTAGAGGTGTCAAAATGAGTTAAAGCCCGCGGGTCAGCCCGTCCGCAGGTCAGCCCGTCCGTAGGTCAGCCCGCAAAGTATTATATTTGGCCCTAACCCATTAGGGCTTTTTTGTTGTAGGGTCTTTTTTAGTTCTAACCCTCAAAGCCCTATAATTTAGTGGGCTGGGTTAGGGTTGACCCGCGGGCCAAAATTTTTCTTTTATCAAAATTTGCATTATTTAAAACACTAAAAATTATATAAATTTAAATAATTATAAATATAACTATATAAGTAAAAATTATTGTGAATTTGATGGAGAATATAAGAGAAAGTGAAATATGAAAGAAAGAAAAATAAAGTGTATAAAAAAAATAAAAGAAAGAATAAAATAAGAATAAGTATGATCAAAGAGTCCTATATAAATACCTATCTTAGATGCATTTTTAAATATGGAAGTCATGAAAAAATAAAGAGTCACATGTTATGAACCATGTGAAAGGTCATCCATAATCCATGTGAAAGGTCATCCATAATTCACGTGAAAGGTCATTCATAATCCACGTGAAAGGTCATCCATAATCCACGTGAAAGGTCATCCATAATATTTTACAATACCCTTTTGGATGTATTCTACAATTCAACACACCATTAATGTGATGATTATAGAATATATCAAAGGTCATAAAAACAAAGAGTCACATGTTATGAACCATGTGAAAGTTCATCCATAATATTTTACAACAAAAATGAATTTTTCAGTAGTGACATGTTTTAACAGAGATTTACATCTGCGCATCAATAAAAATAAAATTTTCTATTGACATCTAGCATGCTGCACATCTAAATTTGTATTGAAACATATCATATACAATGCACTTTAGTAATTTTGTGGATAATAATAACTAATTTTTTTTTTGTAACGGTAGTAGTTAAAGAAAATCAATTATTTTACTTTTAAATATATAACATACTAAGAGCAGTTATTCAATACTGGTATTAAGATAATTTTTCTATCATTACTTTTAGTTTTCCATTATAATTTTTGTATTCTGTTATGACTCCCAGTGAGAAAATCTTTATTTGATGACATCATTTAATAATGAATTTAGTAAACGTAGTAACTAATTTTCACTTATATTAAAATTTTGTTTACATCTTCACTTGTATATTTATGTACAAATCTTATTTTATTAAAAAATTAAATTATAAGAAATTTATAATTTGTATAAAATATGTTAAGAAAGTGTCAAAAATTTATTTGATAAAATATTTTTTAATGTATTGAATATGATTAAAAAAATTGTGAAATTATAATTTTGGATGGCCCGCGGGCTGGCCCTAACCAATAGGGCTTTTGGCCTGTGTGGGCCTTGATTATTGAGGTTCATTTGGCCCTACGGGCTTTTTGGCCCTACCCCACATGGGCTAGGGCGAAATGAGACGGGCTGACCCATTTTGACAGCTCTAGTAGTAGTGTATCTTGCACATATTGGTGTTTTTTTTTTCAATTATGACCTTGTCTGATACACTCTTTTGCTAAGAGTGAAAATTCTTCCATAGTGAGGCATTCATTCTCTTTATGATTTTCGATGGTGAATTCTCTCTGATACTATCTGTTTCTTCTTCTTTTTTCTTTTATCATTGCGAACAAAAAAATGCTGAATTCGTTGAAATGAGTGTGAAGTGGTGTATGTTGCATATATATGAATAAAACAATATTTCTTTTCAATTCCTGACCTCCTGTCTTCTCTCTGATACACTCTTTTGCTAATAGTGTAATATCCTTCCGGAATGAGGTATTCTTCTCTTTATGTTCAATGTTGAATTCTCTCTGAGTGTTTTTTTTTTTATCATTGCGAACAAAAACAAATGGCGAATTCATTGAGATGAGTGTGTAGTAGTACATATTGCACATATATGAATAAAACAGTGTTTCTTTTCAATTTTTGACCTTCTTTGTGATACTCTTTTCCTAAGAGTGAAAATCCTTCCCTAACGAAGTATTCATTTTCTTTATGTTCTTCAATAGTGAATTCTCTCTGATACATTCTGTGTCTATTTTTTTTTTCATCATCGCAAACAAAAAATTGGTGAATTCATTTGAATAGGTGTGCAATAGAGTATGTTGCACATTTATGAAAAAATGGTGTTTCTTTTCAATTTCTGACCTCGTCTTCTCTTACACTTTTTAGCTAAGAGTGAAAATCCTTCCATAATAAGTCATTCATTCTCTTTATGATTTTCAATGGTGAATTCTCTCTAATACACTCTGTTTCTTTTTTTTTTATCATTGTGAAAAAAATGGTGAATTCATTGGAATAAGTCTGTAGTAGAGTATGTTGCACATATATGAAAAAGTTGTGTTTCTTTTCAATTTCTGACCTCGTCTTTTCTCTGATACACTCTTTTGCTAAGAGTGACAATCCTTCCATAATGAGGTATTCATTATCTTTATGTTCTTCAATGGTGAATTCTTTCTGATACATTCTGTTTCTTTTTTTTTCTTTTATCATTGCGAACAAAAAAAATGGTGCATTCATTTGAATGGGTGTGTTGTAGAGTATGTTGCACATTTATGAGAAAATTGTGTTTCTTTTCAATTTCTGACCTCGTCTTTACTTTGATACACTCTTTTGCTACGAGTGAAAATCCTTCCATAATGAGGTATTCATTTTTATGTTCTTTAGTGGTGAATTCACTTTGATACACTCTGTTTCTTTTTCTTTTTCTTTTGTTTTTTCTTTTTTCATTACGAACAAAAAAATGGCGAATTCATATGAATATGTGTGTAATAGTATATGTTGCACATTTATGAATAAATCCGTGTTTCTTTTCAATTTCTGACCTCGTTTTTTCTCTGATACAGTTTTTTGCTAAGAGTGAAAATCCTTCCACAATGAGGCATTCATTCTCTTTATGATTTTCAATGGTGAAATCTCTCTGATACTATCTGTTTCTTCTTCTTCTTCTTTTCTTTTATCTTTGAGAATAAAAAAATGGTGAATTTATTGGAATGAGTGTGTAGTAGTGTATGTTGCACATATATGAAAGAACAGTGTTTCTTTTCAATTTCTGACCTCGTCTTCTCTCTGATACACTCTTTTGCTAAGAGTGAAAATCTTTCCATAGTGAGGTATTCATTCTCTTTATGATTTTCAATGGTGAATTCTCTCTGATTCTATATGTTTCTTTTTTTTCTTTTATCATTGCGAACAAAAAATGGTGAATTCGTTTGAATGAGTGTGTAGTAGTGTATGTTGTATATATTTGAATAAATAATGTTTCTTTTCAATTTCTGACCTCTTGTCTTCTCTCTGATACACTCTTTTGCTAAGAGTGTAATATCCTTCCGGAATGAGGTATTCTTCTCTTTATGTTCAATGCTGAATTCTCTCTCATACATTCTATCTTTCTTTTTTCTTTTATCATTGCGAACAAAAAAAATGGCGAATTCATCGGGATGGGTGTGTAGTAGTGCATGTTGCACATATATGAATAAAACAATGTTTCTTTTCAATTTTTGACCTCGTCTTCTATCTGATACACTCTTTTACTAAGAGTGAAAATACTTCCATAATGAGGTATTCACTTTCTTTATGTTCTTCAATGGTGAATTCTCTCTAATACATTCTGTTTCTTTTTTTTTTCTCTTTTATCATTGTGAACAAAAAATGGCGAATTCATTTGAATGGGTGTGTAGTAGTGTATGTTGCACATTTATGAAAAAGTGGGGTTTCTTTTCAATTTTTGATCTCGTCTTCTCTCTGATACACTTTTTTGCCATAAGTGAAAATCCTTCAATAATGAGGTATTCATTCTTATGTTCGTTAATGGTGAATTTTCTTTGGTAGACTCTGTTTCTTATTCTTTTTATATTGTTTTTTCTTTTATTCTTGCAAACAAAAAAAATGATGAATTCATTGAAATGGGTGTGTAGTAGTGTATGTTGCACATTTATGAATAAAATAATGTTTCTTTTCAATTTCTGACCTCATCTTCTCTCTGATACACTCTTTTGCTAAGAGTGAAAATTCTTGCGTAATAAGGCATTCATTCTCTTTATGATTTTCAATGGTGAATTCTCTCTGATACACTCTATTTCTTCTTCTTTTTTTCTTTTATCATTGCGAACAAAAAAATGGTGAATTAATTGAAATAGGTGTGTAGTAGTGTATGTTGCACATATATGAATAAGATATTGTTTCTTTTCAATTTCTAATCTCGTCTTCTCACTGATACACTTTTTTTACTAAGAGTGTAGATCCTTCTATAATGAGGAATTCATTCTTATGTTCTTTAATGGTGAATTCTCTCTGATACACTGTTTTTTTTTTTTTATCTTTGTGAACAAACAAAATGGTGAATTCATTGAAATGGGTATGTAGTAGTGTATGTTGCACATATATGAATAAAACAATGTTTCTTTTCAATTTCTGACTTCTTGTCTTCTCTCTGATACACTCTTTTGCTAAGAGTGTAATATCCTTCCGGAATGAGGTATTCTTCTCTTTATGTTAAATGTTAAATTCTCTCTGATACATTCTGTTTCTTTTTTTTCTTTTATCATTGCGAACAAAAAAAAGTGGTGAATTCATTGGGATGGGTGTGTAGTAGTGCATTTTACACATATACGAATAAAAAAGTGTTTCTTTTTAATTTTGACCTTTTATCTTCTCTCTGAAATACTCTTTTGTTAAGATTGTAATATTCTTCCATAATGAGGTATTCATTCTCTTTATGTTCAATGGTGAATTCTCTCTGATACACTCTGTTTCTTCTTTCTTTTTTCTTTTATCATTGCTAACAAAAAAAATGGTAATTCTTTTGATTTTATAATTTTGTAAATTTTTCCTTAAATGCTCGTACTTTTGTTTTCTTTTTCTTATTTTTTCTTTTTAAGCGCTCCGTTCGAGGAAGATCAAAGTTCTATTCTTTCCAAGTCACCCTGAGTCAAAGCACCTCATCTGTTGAAGGGCTACAACGATTACTTTTTCAAGAAAAGTAGAAGTGGCAGAATCATTAAGGTTTGCTCTTCTTCCTCTCAAACCCTAAAATTCTTTTCACCTCGCTCTTTTTCTTTATTTTTAAATAATAATTTTGTTTGCTTATGTTTTGGAGCAGCAATGCATGAAGCACTACCTACGAGATGATATATACTGTGATGCTCCATTTTGCTCTGTTTGCTATTCTTCTGGTGTTGGCCTCAGTGCATCTACTTCCACTATTCTTGTTTCTGACACAGATGTCATTCTCAACTAGGTGCTTTAGTTTCTTTTTTACATGTCATTACTTTGGATTGTTTTTTATTATGCGACTAAGTGTTTTTGTATTGTGTAAGAACCCACACCGTTAATTAAGGAAATTAATTAATTAATTATGTGAAATTAGGAAATAATTCCATAATTGACCCTAATAATTATTATGAGACTCTAATAATTATAGTAAGTGAGTAATAATGCTGAAAGTCGCTTTTCGGAAGAAAAGTGCAGATACCGGTTCTGCTAGTCGGTATAAATACGTACCGAAAAAGTATACCAGAAAATTATAATAAGTACATGATAATTACTAGAATAATATGTAGGACTTGTAAAACGAGTTTCAAGTTAAAATAATGAGAACTGGTGCCATAAACTGGTACTGGCTATGAAAAGTGCGTACCGGAAAGGTGCTCCGAAAATTATAAGAAAAATATGATAATTCTTGTAAAATTGAGTAGGTTAAGAATCCAAAGTTTGAGATTAAAATGCTAAGCGTAGCAATTAAAGTTAATACTGTGTATTTATTGGTTAAGTGACTATATAAGCCTTAGTGGGCACTAAACCTTAGGCCATGTTGTGCCTCCTACGTGAACCTTGTTGAAGAATTGTGACCAGCCACCTTGCTTCTTCATTTCTCCTCCTTTTTCTCACCAAAGTCACCACCTTTGATCATTGTTTCACTTCTTGATCAAGTAAACACTTGAGTGGGAGCATTAGAGAGTGCTTAGGGTGCCTTTCCTGAGTTGTGAGGTTCAGTTTGGGAAGGGTTTGAGGTCTGACTTGATGGTTTGGTTGTGGTGGAGTGTTGTTCTTGGTTTGTGAGGCTTCAACGAGCTCCCTTTGTGAAGAAAAGACCTTGCTTGTTGCCATTTTCGTTCTTGAGTAAAGGCAGAACTGTGGAGTCAGTTTAGTGAGCTCCAAGAGCACTCTTTGCCTCTATTTTGAACCTTGGTGAGTTGTACCAACCTTGGTCTTGAGTTTTGCTGCTTAAAGATGAAGTCTTGGCATGTTTAATGAATTAAACAAGTAACCAACTGTCATATGAACCTTAAGATGCATGTTTAAGCTTCTGGAAGTGTTAAAAATGGAACCTTAGAAGGATATCTTCGCGAAATGCAGAAATTGCATTCTGCCGCGAAATATCCGGATATTTGCCCGTAGAATATCCGGATATTGATATCCGTATATGGGGATCTGGATATCCGGATATTGATATCCGGATATTTCCAGAGTGATATCCGGATATTGCCTGTGAGATATCCGGATATTGCATATCCGGATATGCCCCCGAGGAATATCCGGATATTCTGGGTTTGCGAGGAACAGTAGCGTACTGTTCATCCAGAACTGATCTATGGGTTTGTGGACCCTAGTTTGAGAAAGTTGAACTTCTGTAATTAATTAATATAAGTCAGAATCATATGATTAAGGGTTTATGGCTTGTGTGAAGCCTTAAGACCTAAAACGTAATGGAAAGGCGTTGTCTTAATATTTTATGCTTGCGGTGCATGTTTATTGATATATTATTGGTCCATAACAGATTGTGAATCTGCTATGTTTGGACTTTGAGCTGTGGACTCTTGGCTTTGGGTGTTAGCTTGCAAGGTAAGCTTTCGTGTCCTCGGTTTAGCCATGTTGTGGTTCCACCATGGCCCATGGAGGTATGGTTATATGCATGCTGTGTTACATGCTTTTGATATATGAAATGTTGTTGAGCTTTATGTGTTAATGGCTTTTAATATGCATGTGTTGTTCCATCTTGACGGTAAGTCTGAGTATGTGGCGTCATACAAGACGGTGATCCGGGGTGGATGCAAGTAGCATCTTGCACTATTTGTGGGTATTAGGCGTATGTAAATCCTGCATTTCTCTGGCCAGTAGAATAGAATTGACACACATGACATGATTATCTGCTGCATTGCACTGTTTTAGAAATGATATTGATGAACTGCTTTTAAACTTATATTGCACATGTAAGTGAGCTTGGGGTGGAAGATCCTTGAGGACCCCTTGTCTTACTGAGATTTCTCGTTTAGAGATCTCACCCCACGTTTGGGGAATGCTTATTTCAGGTTCAGGTAGTTTGGTGACTGATGCCTCTGGCGGCAGGAGGCCAGAGCTTAGCTGATTATGATATTTATGCTGTATTGCTGACATGACTGGATTGGATGCTCTTTATGTTTTGAGTTGAGACTTATGTTGGGCTTTGTTGCCTTATTTGGGGTGAGCATGAGAGTTGTCTATGCCACTATGTTGTTAGTACTTTTGAGTCGAGTTGTATAAACTGCTAGTGGTCTGGTCTACGTGTTGTAGTTCCGGGATTAGAGACATACATTATGTTATTTTAATTAATGAGGTATTTCAGTTAGCTGTTTTATTGCAATTGCATACAGACAATGTTTTATTAATTGATTAATAAGCAAGTTGGTAATGATAATGACTTCATAATTGAAAAGAAAAAGATATTCCGCATTTTTAATTAAGCGCAACTTAATACGATAATATGACAACATTACCGGATATATACGGGGTGTCACATATTGTCATGACAGATTGATTTGCTGGAGAATCCGGCCATCAACGATGTTGTTTTGTTGTCCGTTGTGCTGGAGGAGGTTAAGAACAAGAATATGACTATTTTTAACAGGATTCAAACTATTTGTAGCAATTTGGTGAGAAATATTGTTATTTTTGCAAACGAACATCACATGTAAGTTTATTTATTTAATTTGAATTTTTTAATAATTTACTACCTTCTAGTTAGCATGATTTAATACTGTGTCACTCTGTTGGAGACTTCTTCCTTAGCTTTTTTCTTCCTCAAGCAACATAATGACCAATACCAATTAAGCAAAAACCCTCTTAGGTGAATTTTCAAGAATCTTGATCTAGAACCAATGGAGTTTCCAATGGCATTTCCTCAACAAACATCTCACTTGGAGTAACTCTACAACATCAAAGGCATAACAACAATCACCACAATCAACCCAAAATAATCATTTTCAGGTTACTATTCACCTAAAACCTAACATTTTTCAATCTTAGCCAAACCTTGAAATAAGTTATGCAATCATACAACAAATCCTTCTAGAGTGAAGGGAGAAAGGTTTCCCAAGCTTGGATGGGCTCAAATAATCGTAAAATCACAAAATCTTTCAAAGACCCAAAATCCTTGAGGGGATAGACCTCTTTCTAAGCAGCCACCCATATGAAAATAAGGGTTGGAATGGATTGCTAGCAAGATTCTAAGCAAGTTTGGCTTTGGAATCATTCAATTTCGTTAAGTGTAACTCAAGTTATGGGTTTTTCAAGTTTCTCTGTTCCTTTCTAGTGGTGACCACAAAAATAAAGGGAGAAGAAGGGTGAGGGTTGATTGTGTGGTCTATTTTTGTGAGAAAATGAGATATTTAACTTATTTAACATGTGTTGACTTGTTCAACAACTCAACACTTAATAACTTATTCACTTGCTTTGCTTTATTTACTCTTTTAACTAGCCATGACTTAATAATTACTCAAGTGTGTGTATTGGACTCGTAAACCATGAACGTACTCATAACTTATTCACTTGCTTTTATTGAGATTATTGTATTCAATAAGTGCCTCATGCCTGTAGCATGTAAGAATTTTGTTGCAAAAGTTTCTTCATCTTATCCCAACTCCTGATCTTCGACTTCTTTTTTTTGGTTCGCTGCTTCTTAATATGTTCCTGCCAAATTGAGGCATACTTCCTCAATTTGATAGCGACTAGTTTGACCTTCAGGTCTTTTGTCAAGTTTGTGATGTCAAAGACCTTTTAGATGGTGTGTAATCAGTCGATAAACTCATCTTAATGAGTGGCGCCCTCGAATTTAGGGATCTCAATTTTCATCCCAATGTTAGGAAAAAAAATGATTGATCACCAGGTTGACTTTTTCGTTGTCGATCCTGGTTCCAAAACAATTTCTCGCTCCTTTTCTCCACATGAAATGATCTTTGTCCAACTATGTTAGGGTAAGCAATTGTTCGAGCTCATGAATTTGTCTATCTTGTTCAACCATTGCAGCTACAATTGTAGCATCTCGTGCATTATGTGTGGTTATTTGTCATCGTCATTAAGGGTGTTACCACGCCCTCTGCCACCGTCGCCTCGATCTTGTCATTTACAACCTCGACCTTGATCGCTGATTACCAAATAATGTCGAAGTAGTAACCCATTGGCTAAACATAAAAGAAAGTCTGAAAATAAGGATTGCAAAAAAAACTATTTCTCTTTTTTGAATTTTATTTAACCAAAGATAACCAAATAACAATAGGGTTCTTTACGCCTTAAATAAGATAAAAAAATAAATGAAAATTAATATAGAACGCACAATTTAAATATAGTTGGCAAACAAAATAATATATTATTATTTTAATAAAAAAATAGGTAACATAGTCATTTTAAACCAAATTACATATCTATAGTAGTGTGTCGCACCCCACGAGGACGTGCCCTAGGGATGCGTAATTGGTGCAAAGTGGCGTCCCCACCAGGCGCCAAAGTTGGCGCCTCACCCAAGCGCCACTTTGCACTAGTTGCGCCTCCCTGATACGCGTCTTGTACCCTTACCTACCTAAACTATACGCGACTCAGTCATCTGTTTTCTATATAAACCCTTCTCCTCTTTACATTATTCATAACTCTTCTTCATCATCTCCCTACTCTTAGATATATTAGAATTTGCTTATTTATACTCTCTTTTTGTGCTTTTTGGTTATATATAAGAATGAATTCAAATTTTGATTCCATTCGTATGGAGGCTTGACATGGTTTAGTTTTCGAAGGCGATAAAAGGCCAATATGTATCAAGCGCAACTCAACTATTGATGAACTACATCAGAAAATATGTCAAAAACTAGCTCTCAAAGGTAACCAATCTATCACTCTAGTCACGAAATTATATGGTACGATGAACAATACATTAGCATGCAAGTAGTAGATGATGAAGACGTAGAAATGGTTATAGGTGAATTCTTCAACCAGATAAGGAAAGATTTCTTAGAGTTGTACGTGGATATTGCCACAGCAGAGGATGTTGCTTTACCAATGAGGCCAGTTTATTCAAATTCTACATATAATGCATCATCATCTACTGCTTCCGTTGTTAATCTGTCTATGGAAGATGAAAACGACCCTACTTGGGTTATGGATGATGATATTGATGATGACGATGATGAAAATATTACAATGGAAGACCGGCTTCTTGCCGAGAATAATAGTGCTTCGAACAATGATGAGGATGATGGTTTGCCCGCAACACAATTTCGGCCAATCCAGGGAAGTAGATATGGAAACAACATGCCCATCAGTGGGCAATCCCAGGATACCCAGCACATCTTGCAATGTAATTGTCATCTCGCCCTGCGGCATATGAAAAGTGTGTGTCTTTGGTCTCCATCTATCAACCAAAGCACTGATAAGGGCATCATCAATCTGAAAAACATAAGACAATTATCAATTCATAGGTTCAAATACACTAATGTACAATGAATATATTTCAACACAATAGATATGACAAAATATTATAAATACATACCTGCATATACCGCATGCGGGCAACATGTATGAATCCAGCCTGAGTCAAGTACTCGGTGACCAGGTCTGGAATATCGTCGAGCAATAGTTCCCCAGTGGGTCTACCTCATCGCCGAATCTTCAGCTCTCTTTGGGTCTCCTCGTTCCACACATCTTGTGAAACATGGGTGCGTTGTCTGCGCCTCCTAAGTATATCCCATATGTGTGGTCCAGGAAGAACATGTATCGTTAGATCCTTGGGCTCAGACTCGTACTCAAGTGCAAACCGAGGTGACTCAGTTGACTATGACTCAGCCATGGTAATATGCTACAAATTTTAAAAATATATCATAATTTATTTAATTTTAAATGATTAACATGTCTAATACAGACATAACAAATTTAATAAATACAAATAATTTTTTTTTTAATTTTTAATGCAAAGTAACTAATTATAACCTACGTCATGCGTACAATGTTCCAAGCGACTACGCATGTTAAGTCACTAACTAGGGGTGTTCGCGGTCTGGATTGGATTGATTTTAGAAGTAAAAATCATCTTATCCAATCCCTTCGGTTTAATCATGTAATCATCCATTCTGTTTGAATTTTTTTCAAATTCGATTCGATCCAATCCAATTTTATTCAGTTTGGATTGGATCGGTTTTCGATTTTTTGAAAAGCTTAAGATTTGCATGATGATTATTGTGCAAATAACATATCTTTTGTATGTATCGACTTTGTAAAATTTGTATGATGATTATTGTGCAATCTAGAAGCATTGTACGATAAAAAGATAAATTATCATCTTTTACTTCTAACAAAAAATTTATAATACGGTTGCCTGATATACGAAGTAACCCAAATTTTCATCATATAGAGGAGCTGTTGTACAACAATAACCCATGCTATAAAAATATATTATGTATCTTAAAAAAAAAAGCATAACATAAATCAAACATAACCCACTTTATCCAACATGATGAGTTAAATGGGGTTTGAATTTAGAATTTTGCTATATGATTTTTGGGCTATGATTGGGAAAAGGCCCAAGTAGGTAGATGGTATGGTTGAGGAATCATTGGATCAATTTTCACCAACCCATCCAAAAATCGATCCAATCCAATTAAATTTTGTGGATTTTTTTTCGGTTTTAAGTTTTCGGTTAATTCAATTTTTGATTTTTCGGTTCGGTCACCGCGGATTGGATCGGTTAATTAACACCCCTATCACTAACCTTGTCACTAAAGTTTTTTCTAAATCACTATTCATAATATAAGTCACTAACAATTATCAATCACTAACAATTTCCTAGGTCACTAACAATTTCCTAAGTCGCTAACAATTTCCTAAGTCAATAATATTATAACATTTCTATTGCTATAAATTAAAAATATGAAAAACAAATATTAACACTTACTTGACCGGTAGAGCTTCGCTGCATAAAAGTTTACCGCAAAACTCAAAGGGAATTCTAGAGAGAAGTTAGAGGAAAATGTTAGAGAGTAGGTTAGAATTGAAAAAAATGAGGTGAAAAAGTAAGAGTTGAGGTATTTAGATTTTAGACCTCGTTTGTATGGACGTATCAAAAAAGTCCTTTTTATGACTTCCTTATTTTAAAATTACTTTTTATAAAAGCATAGATTTTTGAAAAAATATTTGATTTTTGAAAAAAATATTTCGCTTTTTTTATGACTTATGTTTTTTTTATGACTTCTGCTTTTTTTAAAGCAGGCATCCAAACAGTCTTTTTTCGATAAGTGCTTTTTTTTCTTAAAAAAAAGCAGTTTTTCAAGAAAAAAAAACTCATCCAAACGAGCTCTAAAGGTGGAGCAAAGTGGTGCCTGGGTGAGGTGCCACTTTGCACTAGTTGCGCCTCCCTAGGGCACGACACACTGATATAGATTCGTAATTTGGTTTCAAATGACTATGTTTTTGTAATTTTTTTATTAAAAATAATAATTATTAATTTTTCCCCCAAATATAGTTAGGTAGTTTAGGAAACTAGTATTCTTTTAATTTTATTCTCGTTAGCACATGCATAGCCAATTATGGTTCCAATGCATTGCACGGATTTTTATAAATATAGTTAGAATTTTAAAAAGTAAAAACTAAAAGAGATAAGATGTTTAAAATTAAAAATAAGAATATGCATATCTAGATTGAAAGCATACTTAAATTTAAAGTTAAAATATTAAGAATAACATATGTTATTATTTGACAGAAAATAAAATAAGAAATTAAATTATTTTTAAATTATTATACTTTAATTAATATATTAGGATGAATTTAATAACTAAGGTTAGAAATTATCTTTTTATATTTATATTAAAACCTTAAATCCTTAAATATTTATATATTTATATCGACAGTGAGATTTCCTTATCAAAATTTTCATTACTCGTTCATTAAAAATCATTTATATCAATCTCATTCTTTCTTTGATTATCTAGTGTTTGGAGAATTGGAGGAACCTAGCCTCACATTTCCTCATCAGGATGGATTAAACACAAATAAGGAATAAATTAAACTTGAGATATACAATATTCTGTCTGCCCAGACCCAGTATGAACTAAAAAAGCTTTGGAAGAAGGAGGAAAAACGGAAAATTGAATAATATTTTAAGCAAGTAAAGCACATAAATCTGTAGTTGACACTTTCTAGGAACCGTACCATATATTTATATAATAATGAACGATATGAAGGGAAGCTAGCGAGAAGAATAATGTGGTGGAAAAATTGGCCAAGTCGAAAACAGAGAGACAGGAGGACACATTAGATTATACTTTACAGTGAATTATATTGTGGGATCCATGCAAATTATGGCGGGGACGGTGGTTAGGCTGAAGGATTTAGAATTTATTATTTTATATGTAACACTACTTTTTAATATTTAATAAAAACATGATACCGTATGATATATTGAATCGAAAGTAATTTAAAAATCAATAATTAAATAAATGCTAAAGTATAATCTTTAGATCTACTATATACCACCATATATTGCTTATTCATCTCCAAGCTCGAACTATATATTAATATACTGCCCTCAGGTATTATAAAACGTCACAAATATCTTCCTTCCCAAACACTGCTGTGCGAAAGGTTAACCAAGAAGAAGCAAAACACAAGAACTGAAGCTGAAGGGAAATAATTTGTTATCCTATATTTCTATCAACTATCAATGTGGCCACCGATTCGTAATAAGGACTTTTCATAACACAATATTTTTATCAATCACAGATTTTCTTTGTCCAGCAAGGTATCTCCAACTTTAACATTAAAATTAATTAAAAAAAATTGGTCAGGTGTTAGTATTATCAATAATATAGAATATAGAAATAATATAATAAAATACAGAACATTAAACATGGAATATCAACAAACATGATATGTAGGAAACTATAAACGCACAAATTATGGGTAAGATTATGTAAAAGAATAGTTTGAGAAGATGAAGAAGATAAATAGACAGAAATGGAAGAAATATATGCACAGAAGCTGGTTACCAATGAAAAATATGCTATAAACATCCTATTTATACATGAACTAAGAAGGTTTTTTGGACTTATCTTTTTTTTTTTGAGGTTACAAGGAATTGAACACAACACCCTACATTACACACACTCTTAACACACACACCCCACACCACTAGGCTAACCTAGTGGTGCTGTTTTTTGGACTTATCTTTTGTATTAAAACTTATTTTTTTAATGTTTCTAACAAAATAATCTTGGGTTCATTTGTGGGCCCAAAGATCTTTTTTTTAAAGCTAGAAACTATTTTTAAGTTAAAGCCAAAAAAGAGCTTAAAAAAGGCTAAAAACTATTTGGTAATTACATAAAAATTTTAGTTTAAAAGTTACTTAAAATCACATATTTCAATAAAAGTCTCTCTCTTTCTCTCTAATTCTTTCTTTCAAAAAAACACACAAATCAAAAAAAGCTAATAAGAGCTTAAAAAAAAGCTCCTACTAGGAGCTTTTGCCTTTTGCCTTTTTTTAATATAAAAAAGAGCTTTTTATTATAAGAGTTTTTCAAGAAACCTGTTTGGTCTAGCTTCTGCTTATAAGTAACTTTTAGCTTAAAAAGACATAATCCAAAGTGCTTGTTTGGATCATCTTTTTTTTAAGTTAGAAGCTACTTATAGAAGATAGGACAATCATGTTTTGAGAAAAGCTCATATAATGAAAAATTCTTTTTTTCATAATGAAGAAAAAAGCAAAAAGCTACTAGGAGGAGCTTTTTTTAAAACTCTTATCAGCTTTGCTCGACTTGTGTATGTTTTTTTTTTGAATGAAGTACTATTGAGATATAGAAAGTTTTCTTGAAACATGTGTTTTTATGTACTTTTTTATGTAATTACCAAATAGCTTTTAATTTTTTTTTTAAAGTATTTTTTTAGCTTTAGCGTATAAATAACTTTTAACTTAAAAATAAAGGATCTAAACAAGCTTTAAATATTATTAGTAGGCTTAATAATTTCTGATGCAGAAAATATAAATATTATTAATAACTTTAATAATTACCCAAACAAAAAGTAACGAGATATACACACATATATATATATATATATATATATATATAATAATAGTTTTTTTTTTAAAAAATAAAAAAATTCATGCTAGTTTCAAATGTGAACAGAAACTAGATATTGTAGGAGAGAGCCACACACACTAGACAACTTTTCAAACAATGGTTCTCCTTTTGTGTATAGCTTTTGAAATGTTATAATTATAATTCCCAGATGAACCCTAATTTTCATTTCCCTCTGTTCTAACTTCGAAGAGATCATCATCTTTATTATTCTTCATCGTTTTTGTTCAGCCAGTCCCATGCTCCATCTTCGCCCAAATCGGACCGCCTAGAGTATATGCACTCATTGAAACTCTGATCGGAACTGTATCCAATTTCATAGCTACGAAATTTGGGCTCGAAAATTCCCAAATTGAACATAAAAAAGGGGAGAGCTCTCGCACACCCCAGACACCCAGTGAACGATAAGGTTTAGACGTTTTCATTTTGGTTGGGTTTAATTTTGGTTTTCATTCTTCTGGTTTGATTTTAGAACAATGAAACCCTAGATTTCGTTTCAGATAATTCAAAAGATTTTTGGTTTTTGGTTTTTTTTTGTGAAAAATAATTCATAATCAGGAATTATTGGCTAAGAAAGTGGAATTTGTGATTTTTTCATCTTAGAGTTGTATAAAAGGATCTATTTGTAGAGTATCTAAATGATCATTACTTTAGAGTAAGAAATATGCACTTTATTGTCTCATTTTGTGGTACTGTTTCATCTGCCCTGTGATTTGGTATTGTGAATAGAGAAATTATGTTTTGGATTTGAGTCCCATCTTGAATTGTTAAAGGTCTTACAACTAAAGATTTGTCTTGTTCCCAGGTGAACTTACATGTAAAAAAGACCTGAATTTCATGATTATAGACGATTACTGCTACCTATTTGTGTCTAGCTTTTGAAATACTGTGAAAAGTTGAGTCATCTGTTACTCCTATAACTGATCATTGAAAGGTAACTCCTTGCTGAAAACAAAAGATTCCACTTTTCATTTTAATATTTTGTTTTTTCGTCTGTGATACTGTGTATTGGATTTTAAAGAGACAATTCAGTCTATTTCTATTTTGTAGTAGTTTTTCTTTTATTTATACAGGGTAAATTTTTTTCCTAGTTTAATTTGGAAACTCAAATGTGAGAGGAGGAATATGACAATTACAAAAATACTTCATTTCTATTGCAACTACTTGATTGACAAGTCAAATATAAGAATGGAATACAATTACTGTTAGTTTAATTTCTTATTGAGACTAAACATCATGAACTAGGATTTTACATCAGTTATTGATTGCACACTTCCTTATTAATGTTAATGTGTATTTTTATTTTTCAAAAAAATAAAAAATAAATTCCACAGTGGTAGCGAACCATGGCAGACCATCGAAATGGAAACCAAGCTACTAGTGGAAAGGCTAGTGTGGTGGGAAATTCCTATTCAATTGATCTGAATGCATTTCAAACCAGACTGAGGACTTTTTATGTACATTGGGATGAACACAAAACAGTTCTCTGGGGCTCTTCTGATGCAATAGCTGTTGCATGTCCTCCACCTTCAGAAGATCTGCGATACCTGAAATCTACTGCTCTGAACTTATGGCTACTTGGATTTGAGTTCCCTGAGACAATTATGGTCTTCATGAAGAAGCAGATCCATATCCTGTGCAGCCAAAAGAAGGCTTCTATTCTTGAATCTGTCAAAAAACCTGCCAAAGAGGCAGTTGGTGTGGATCTTGTTTTGCATGTCAAGCCTAAAAATGACGATGGAACTGCTCTAATGGATGCTATATTTCATGCCATCCGTGCTCAGTCAAAGGCTGATGGCCATGATGCTTCTACCGTTGGATACATATCGAGAGAGGCTCCTGAAGGGAAACTGCTTGAAGTGTGGGCTGATAAATTAAAAAATACAAAATTTCATCTGAATGATGTGGCCAATGGGTTGTCTTCATTGTTTGCTGTAAAGAATAATGAGGAGCTTACATCAATTAAGAGAGCTGCATACCTGACAACCAACGTGATGAAAAACTTTGTGGTTTCAAAGCTTGAGAATGTAATTGATGAAGAGAAGAAAGTTTCTCATTCTACGTTGATGGAGGAGACTGAGAAAGTTATACTGGAACCATCAAAAGTCAACTGTAAACTGAAGGCAGAGAATGTTGATATTTGTTACCCTCCAATTTTTCAGAGTGGGGGAGAGTTTGATCTCAGGCCTAGTGCGGTCAGCAATGATGAGTTACTGCATTATGACTCTGCCAGCGTGATTATATGTGCAGTTGGAGCCCGGTATAAGAGTTACTGCTCAAACATAGCTAGGACCTTCTTGATTGATGCAGACCCTCTTCAAAGTAAGGCTTATGAGGTTCTTCTGAAAGCCCATGAAACTGTCATCGGTTCTTTGAAGCCTGGAAACAAGTTGAGTGCTGTATACCAAGCTGCAGTTTCTGTGGTAGAAAAGGATGCTCCTGACTTGATTTCCTACTTGACAAAGTCTGCTGGGACAGGCATCGGTATTGAGTTTCGAGAGTCAAGTATGAATATTAATGCTAAAAGTGAGCAGATAGTAAAAGAAGGCATGGTCTTCAATGTCTCAATTGGATTTCAGAACTTGCAGAGGGAGAGCAGCAAGACTAAGAGCAAGCACTTCTCTCTGTTGCTTGCTGACACGGTCATCATCAACAAGGACAAGACAGAAGTTGTGACTTCTATGAGCTCAAAAGCTCTGAAGGATGTGGCTTATTCTTTCAATGAGGATGAGGAAGAGGAAAAGCCCAGTGCAAAAGCCAATGTCAATGGTGCAGAGCCCTTAATGTCTAAGACCACTCTAAGGTCAGATAATCATGAGATTTCAAAGGAGGAACACAGAAGACAGCATCAGGCAGAGCTTGCTCGTCAGAAAAATGAAGAAACAGCAAGGCGACTTGCTGGTGGTGGCAATGAGACAGGAGCCAACCGATCCTCCACGAGGACTTCTGCAGATCTTATGGCCTACAAAAACATAAATGACCTTCCACCTCCCAGAGAGATGATGATTCAGATCGATCAAAAAAATGAAGCAGTTCTCTTGCCTATAAATGGAAGTATGGTTCCTTTTCATGTGGCCTTCATTCGAACTGTTTCCAGCCAGCAGGACACCAACCGCAATTGCTATATCAGAATTATTTTTAACGTTCCTGGGACCCCTTTCAGTCCTCATGATCCAAACTTAATGAAGTTCCCGGGATCTATATATTTGAAGGAGGCTTCGTTCCGCTCCAAGGAACCAAAGCACATAAGTGAAGTTGTGCAGTCCATTAAATCTCTCAGGCGACAAGTTGTAGCGAGGGAGTCTGAGAGAGCTGAGAGGGCAACCTTGGTTAGTCAGGAGAAACTGCAGCTTGCAAATAATAGATATAAGCCAATAAGATTGTCTGACCTTTGGATTCGCCCTCCTTTTGGTGGGCGTGGAAGGAAGATACCTGGTACACTTGAGGCTCACGTGAATGGATTTCGTTATTCTACCACCAGGCAGGATGAGCGTGTGGACATATTGTTTGGCAACATTAAGCATGCATTCTTTCAGCCAGCAGAGAATGAAATGATTACAGTCCTGCACTTTCATCTGCACAACCATATTATGGTAGGAAACAAAAAGACAAAGGATGTTCAGTTTTATGTTGAGGTAATGGACATGGTCCAAAACGTTGGAGGCGGAAAGAGATCAGCCTATGACCCTGATGAGCTTGAAGAAGAACAACGAGAGAGAGATAGGAAGAATAAAATTAATGTAGAATTTCAAAGCTTTGTGAATCGGGTGAATGATCTTTGGGGACAAGCGCAATTCAGTGGCCTTGATCTGGAGTTTGATCAACCTCTGAGAGAACTTGGATTCCCTGGTGTACCTCATAAATCTTCTGTATTTATTGTTCCTACTTCAGCCTGCCTTGTTGAACTGATAGAGACCCCTTTCCTTGTTGTCACACTAAGTGAGATAGAGATTGTGAATCTAGAGAGAGTTGGGCTTGGGCAGAAGAACTTTGATATGACAATAGTGTTTAAGGACTTCAAACGGGATGTCCTCAGGATTGATTCTATCCCTTCTACATCACTGGATGGCATCAAGGAGTGGCTTGACACGACGGACATCAAGTATTATGAGAGCAGGCTGAATCTGAACTGGCGTCAGATCCTAAAGACAATCACGGACGACCCTCAAAGCTTCATTGAAGGTGGTGGTTGGGAGTTTCTGAATTTGGAAGCTACTGATTCAGATTCTGAGAACTCGGAGGAGTCAGACAAAGGTTACGAACCATCCGATGTGGAACCTGAATCCGATTCAGAGGAGGAAGCTTCTGACAGTGAATCACTTGTTGAATCTGAGGATGATGAGGAGGAAGAGGAGGATGATGATGGGGATTCAGAGGAAGAGAAGGGAAAGACGTGGGAAGAACTGGAGAGGGAAGCAAGCAATGCTGATAGGGAGAAAGGGAATGAGTCTGACAGCGAAGAAGAAAGGAAGAGGAGGAAGGCGAAAACTTTTGGTAAGTCACGTGCCAGTGTAAGTAGTAGCATGCGAAAGCGGGCCAAGTTAAGATAGATTTTGGTTTTTCTTCTTGGTCATTTTGCTGTTTCGTACAGTTGCTTTATGTTGTTGCTGCGGATAGCTGCTCTGAGTTTTGCGGTGTTGTCCTATGAATATCGTTGTAACTTAAGCTTTCCTTTCCCATAATATATAGTTTAGGCACTCGATAGGAATCCTTGAATCCAATGTCTGTCCATAAAGTCATCTCATGCTCTCTCGGTAGGAGGGGTGTTGGTGTTTTCCCCCCTCTACCTTAGACATTATTTGCGTCTTTTTCTTTTTCTTTTTCCCGGCTGTCTTTTATTTCATATGAAAATAGCTGAAATAAAGAATTTGAAACATGCAGCAGAAGTTGGCATACAGAACAAACTTTATTTGCTTGCAGTATTTTTTTCCCAACTTGTTTCATTGACTACCCAACTAGTTCGGTTCGAGCAGACTTATACTGAGGGCGGCTTATATTGAGGGTGGCTCTCCTAACACCATTTTTTCGATTCCCCTGACTCAAACTAAAACCTCTTATTTACCATTTGAATCTAAAATATTGTAAGCAATACGGTATTGATACTATTTTAGTTTTGATATTCTGTAATTTGTTCTTGGCTAAATAAGCTGCTAGCTGTTTTTGGTCATCACTGAGGAGATGGGAATTTGCTAAACTCCTCTCTCCTAACACCTTGAGGCCATTATTAATCCTTACCTGTATAACCTACTATTGGTAGTTTTTGTGTGAATTTGCTGAAGAAATCCACTTACTGCGTGTTATTGTTAATCTCACAACTTTGTTTTAGTAACCAAATTTTTTATTTTATATTGCATTATTCAGCAAATAAGTGATTCGTTTCAATTTATGTATGTTGTCTACAGTTGCAACATAAAATTCAATTTTCCCTATCAAGCTGGATAATTTATATTGCCGTGTCAAATTGAATTGAAGTTTGTTATGTATTTCAGCTTGTTAATGAATTATATGATAGTGTTCATTCAAGTACTAAATATAATTGTGATTTGATTTATAATGACGTTTGAACAAATAATATTATTATGAAATTGATTTTTTATTTTTATTTTTTTCACACTTACACTCAAGGTGTGGAAATAGACTAAGCCGTCTAATAGACACCTAGATCCTAGCCTGGCTTGTTTCGTAAAATAAAGCAGAGAGGGCATATATTTTCATTTATTTTTTTTTAATTAATATCCATCGGTTCATCTTTGATTATTTCGATTTCGATTCGAGTCGGGTACGAAGGATCACATAAGCAACAAAGAGGGCCTATTTATAAAATATGTTATATGTTTACTTTGAAAGGCTTGCTCCGTAAGTTTATAAGTTGGTTTATAATATATAATTTTAGAGGAAAATATTTCTGCAGTTAATGCAGATAAGTTATCTGCATTTATTTATAAAATACGTCGTCTTAGGATTGAAAAATTAAAAAATTATAATTATAAAGACTATAATAATCTTAAAATAAATTAAAATTATAAAAATATCATGATTTTCATCTCATGACGACATCGTATTGGGCTTACTGCAGGTAACTTATCTGCAGTAACTGCAGAAAAAACGAACCCATAATTTTAAATAAAATCTTTTTTAGGACCTTTAGTTTTGAAGCTAGTTTCCGTATTCTATTTGGCCATATAATTTGAGCTCCTTTTCTCTTCCCATTCTTCTTTGATCTCAAACCTACCATCCAAATGTGAAATCAGGGTGAAGGTATGGATCTTATGCACTCAAGGACAATGTATTTGATAGCGCTACGTGATCATAATTTTGATGATAACAAACAAGCTTGAAAGTGTTGATTCAAGAACAAAATGACATGTTAAAATAAAAAAGAGGTCAAAAGGCAATCCACCTTTATGTCAAGCAATGCAAATCAAAAATCTCAAGCACCAAAGTCAAGGTTCAAGCATGTAACCATGGAGCTAAATCAAATATTACATTAGAATATTAATTTAGGATTTAGAATATGATTGTAGGAGTATATGATAACTTATTGATGCATTTACAGTTAGTCCATTGCACATGGCCCAACCATTGATTCAGGAATTCCAGAGTCAATTAGAATTTTGGTCTAATAAGTATGGCTCAATTGTTAAAAGAATAAGTAATTTAAAATATAATAAATTACGATCAAATCCAACTCCGAATGAAGCAGCATATATAATTGTGATTTATTTGACAAGAAAAGGAAAGGAACACATTTTGCATGATTTGAGATCTAAGATATGAGACGTGTTTTGAATGATTTAATTGTAAATATTTATTTACTTTTAGAAGTTAATTACCTTTACTTTTATTTCAGGAATTTAGATTTTGAATTTTGGATCAATTTATAATTAGTCTATAAAAGGGTACTTATGACCCTAATTGTATGAGTTAAATTTTCTTATTTTGATAATTAAAAATTGAGAACCGGAGGGTTACTTTTTGATAAAAATCCTAATATTTTGTTTAGCCACTTTTTTCTATGCGCGTCTGGCATCATTTGGTATTAGAGCACTAGGTTGCCTTCAACCAATGGCTGAACATAATTATAGAGGTCGTCGATGGCGGAGTCATGAATGTAGGGGACGTGAATTCGTTCTTAAAGAAGACAGACAACTGTATCAGATTGACCCGCATGACATAGAAAATGAAGAGCTCGAAAGGCAGTTCCAAGATTTGAAGCAATAACTTGAACATATGTTGGACAAGAAAATCAAAGTTTTGGAGCGACTACTTGTTCGAGCACAGAGCAAGAAAATTCAAGATTTGAAGCAACAACTTATGCGGGCTCATAATGAGAAAATCCAAATTTTAAAACGACAACTTGTGGAGGCACAGAGCACGAAAATTCAAGATTCGGAGTGGTGACTTGCGCGACCAAAGTTGGGCTTCAATCTGAAGAGGGAATGAAATTAGAGGATGCATATGTTGATGAAGATGATGACGTCAATCCTTTGGGGATTCTAAACTAGGGAAGAAATTGGGGAGTACGACCTGGAGATCAATCCACCTTTCAAGATATCGAGATTCAACTCAACATTCTTAACTTTGATGTCTATGATTATAAGAAAGTTCATTTTATGATTATAATCCAGTCTATGATAAATCTTATGGAGAATCTGATGATGAAGATCTAAAAGAGAAAGAATTATCATTCGAGTTTCTACCTCAAGAGATTGATATCAGTGAAGATGAAGAAGATTCGAGGATGAATCTTTTCCTAGCATGGGAGAATGATGCACTTACAGTTGACTCATTGCACATGGCCCAACCATTAATTTAGGAAGCTCGATGTCAACTAGAATTTTGGTCCTATAAGTATGGCTCAATTGTTAAAATATAACCAATTATGATTAAATCCAACTTCAAATGAAGCAGCAGATATGATCTTGATTTGTTTGGCAAGAAAAGGAAAGCAACACATTTGGCATGATTTGAGATCTAAGATTTGAGACGTGTTTTAAATGATTTAATTATAATTATTTTTTATTTATAGAATTTAATTATCTTTATATTTATTTTAGGAATTTTCCTTATTTTTATGATTATAGATTTTAGATTTTGAATTTTGAATCAATTTGTAATTAGTCTATAAAAAAGTGTTTATGACCCTTATTGTAGGAGTTGAATTTTATTATTTTGATAATTAGAAATTGAAAACTGAATGGTTACGCTTTCATGAAAATCCTAACTTTTTGTTTAGTCATCTTTTCTATGCATTTTCAGCATCACTTACATTCTATGAGCTCAAGCATTTCCTCGTGGCATAATGAAAAAGTGCATGAAAATCTTGGACTGATAGGTAGAAAATGAATCAGAATGATTTTAACATGTTTGAGCACACAAAGATACTTGCATAGTCTAAATGCACATGATCACATTGTTGAAATGCCTTTTGAACTTAAAGAAATGTTGATTTTCCATACCCAAAAAAAATGTTGTTTTGACTACATAATGAAAAATGACTTGATTCCATCAAAATTAGTTTGGAGTGATTTTTATATGACTTCAATGCATAGAAATATGTTTTCTAGTCCAATTACATCTGTTCACTTTGCTGGAAGTCATTTTGGACCAAAAGTAATCAAATTCCATGCCAAGGTTGTTTGCTGCCATGATATTTTCAAATATATCTAGTGGTATATTCGGATACACATATCCAAACATAGGATTTTATATATCCGAGTATGCAAAGGATATAATATATATGCCCTTACCATATATTTGGATATTATGTCCAGAAAAGGTTTCAACTGTTATAAACAGTTAGTTTTTGTTGATAGCATATATTAACTCACTTATAACGGCTCCAAAAAGCATAGAATACTATTTCATCATTTCTTAATCCTTAATTCTTACACGTACTTGCTTACACTCATTGATTATATCCGTTATTGTTTATTTGATTCTTGAGCTCATTTCTTTGCTATAAAGCATATGTTCACCTAACTCTTCAAGTTGTATAATCTACACTTTGAAAGTGCTGACAAAAACATTATTTCATTATGATATTTTTTATTAAGGGCAATGAAGCTTATTATGTTTGAGAGGTAGCCAACTACTTAGGAAAATCTGGAGAGATTTATATGGTTGCAAAGTACCTGAAAACTTGGTGGTTTGTCAAACACCTGTGAAGCTTGACTAATAGTGGAAGGATTGATCGATCTGATTATAATTTGAATATAGGTCACAAGTGATGGTGATCCAACATGATACATTTTTGTTTGCATTTTTCGAAAAGTTTTCATAAAACTCAATTCATTCCTCGAGTTTTGAAGCCACGTCTAACACCAAACTCATTGCCTTCAACTCCAACAAATCTTTTCTCCATATCCCTTCACATCTTCCACAAAATTTTCCTTTGCCCAACTTAATGCAATTACTTCTCTAGGGTTTGGGTGTTAATGCCTTTCTTGTTGATGGTTTTGATGTCAAACATACAGAAAGTAGGCTAAACAAAAAAATTGATATTGAAAAGAGAAAATTCTATGTTCTTAATTATGACCATTGATAACTCACTTTAGTGAGTTATTTGAATTGAAGAAATAAATAAGTAAATTGTTTGTTGTGCTTTATTTGAAAAATTAAGGATGAAAATTGTAAAAGTAGTGGTTGGTACAATCAAGCTTTGTGATATAAAATTGGTCAATTTTGAATGATCTAATGTAAATTCTTGGCTTAACTGTAGTTCTGTCACATGGAATTTGGAGATCAAGATTGTAAAAGTTGGCATATTGTCAGTGGTTAAGCCATGCCATGTGAGTGCAAGCACATCTAAAAAGTCTGTGAAGGAATTCAAGCTAACTTTGGATGGTGGACCTGAGCTCTCATCTAACATCAGAGGAATTTGTTGCAGTGTAGTGCTTGTTACAACTCTTGATTTGGAGCTTGATACGCTTGAACTTATTTTGTTTCTTTTATCTTTCATTTTCTTCTCTAGAAACAATATACAATCTTCTATAGATTTTCATGAATTTGTGAAATAGAATATTTAGTTTGGTATCAATTCAGTTTGTTCTAGTTTTGTTTATCATGAGCTAAACACCTGAAGGATTGAGTGAAGAAAGTACCTGAAATGCTGTGTTGAAATTCTTTTCTTTTTAGGGTTCAATGTACAATCTGTCTTGGTTTGTTTAGAGGAAAGTTTGAATGTGCATCTAATTGAGATCTGGCAAATTTTAGTTAAAGGAATAGGATTTAAACAATGTGTTGTGGACTGTGCAATGTTTTGCATAACTTTTCTGGTGTTTGAAAACATCAGCCGCCATAACAAATTTAGTTAATCAGAACAAATTGCTGCATCATTCTTTGATAATTGGGATATTGATGCAATATTTGGGAAAAATAAAGCTCAATCAAATTTCTTCTTATATATTTTATTCATACCATCTTTGTAGTCATTCAATTATAGTCTCAGTACATTTTGAAGCCTCCTAGTCTCAAAGTACATTTTGAAGTCTGTTGTTGAATACCATTTACTCGTTTCAATCAAATGTTACTTGTGTGCATATATTAGAAACTTTCACTTGAATTACATTATTTGACTTTCTTTGAGGGAATGGTATCCCTCTCCCTTTTTCTATATTATTGTTGGTTGTGTACACTTGCACAATTTTGTTCTGTTGTAAATTCCACACGCACTTTAGAGCATAAACAATTATCAAAATAACGAAATATTTAAACATCCTTTTATATGGTGTTAATTAATCTCAAAACTCAATTAAATCGATTTTTTTTTTAATTTCACAAGAATTAAAAAAGTCTATAAACTCAAAAACTGACGCAGTATGACACTCGAGTCTAAGCTAACTTTAGATGCATCATGTGTTGAGATATATAGTCCAACATTGATTGGATGGGCAACTAATATGGCTTTTATAAGGCCTTGAACACTCTCATCCTTTGAGCTAGTTTTTGGGGTACTGTATCTCAAGGTTCTTTACATCATGTTACGTGAGTTATTATTTCCTTTTTTTCCTACTCGTTACCCATTTTCTACATTTATCAAAAGTCTCTCTATTTCTTATAAGAATCCTTTTAAATCTATATTCTTTAAGTTAGCTTCCAATTTGTTTTGTCACTTCTTCCTCTCTTTTTTGGTCAAAGCTGATTGGATAAATTGCTTGACATTCGAAGGGTTGGTAGTAGTGGTACCATTTTGACTTGTGAATTTTTCGTATGCTTTTATAATGCGTTTGGATAAGCTTTTATTTCTTAGAAAAATTGTTTTTTTTTAAAGGTCCTTTAGCGTAATTTTATGCATTTGGATAGTAACTTTTTAAAAAAGTAATTTAAAAAAATTAAAATAATGTTTTTTTTTAAATCAAGATTCTTTAATTTTAAAAAAAATATAAGACAAAAGTTAAATAATTTTTTAAAAAATCAATTTTACCCCAATCACATTCCACTACCATTACTACTGTCATATATCATTTTTAATAATTTTATATGTAAATAATATTTATTAATTTTAACATTCAAATTATTTTTTTATTTAAAAATATTTTTTATATATTTCATCCAAATATAAGCTTTACCTTTAAAAATTCATTCTAAAAACAACAAGCAAGTTTTCTTCTTCTTTTTTTTAAAAAAAAACTTATATTAACGAGCGATAGAGTTTGGATCAAATAGGAGGAGTTTGACCATTTTTCAAAAAATCGAAAAGCGAGCTTACTTGTGGGGCAAGGAGGAGAAAAGCTTGAATAACAAGCTAAGCTTCTCTTCCTAGGTTATTATCTTTTTTTCTTTCATTTTTGTCTTTTTGATTGACTTAACTCGCAAGTCTTTATCTTTGTTAAATTCAGTAACATTTCTGGTTACTGAAATACAAGAAAGAAGTGATCTTCACATTCTGGCCACCCCATCAAGGTATTTTCTTCTTTTAGTTCCATTCAGAAACATTTTCCCCATATGGTGTGTTCATTTTTTGCAATGATTATCATTTTTGTTTGCTAAATTATATTTCCCATTTCACATGTTTTCTCTTTCTTTCTCTCTTGGATTTTTTTTTTTTTTTTTAATTTGATCTATTGGTGTGACAAATTGGAGGTTCATAATGACATGCTCAAACTAAAATGTTTTTTTTTTTCTTCGATCAGTTTTCCTAGTCTTTGTTTTTTTGCTTTAATCAATATATGTCACCATAGTCTGCGTTAAACAAGAAAGTGATTACCTTTTTCTTTTTCTTTTTTTCCTTGTCTTTTCTCTTCCTGCTTTATTTCCTGGTAATGAAGATAAGTACGAATACTTCACATGGAAAACTTCATTCAATTTGCCCTAAATTTTAGAGAGATCTTTAGGGGGTGTTTGGTACGCGAGATTTTTGAAGAATACTGAGAAATTGAATTTTTTTAAATTTTGAATTTACAGATATGTAAAAATCATATTTTTGAAAATTGAAATTCTCGGCTAAAAAAAAATTTCTAGTGTACCAAACTCCCCGTTAGTTTCAGTGTGACTTTTGCGAAAGCTTCTTCTAACTTGATCATTTCTTTAACAAGAAAGGCCACAAGAAGTTTCTTTCAAACTTTTGAAATATACAAAGTCATTAACTTAAACAATGGATGGGTTCCTCCTTCCTAGAAGCCTTCCTATTCAATAAAATTCCACTAACCAGATTCATCTGTTTGTGGACAGGTCTTTGAGAAAGTGGTGGAAATTGTTTCTTGTCTTGAGAAGCACCATTTCGAATCAATGAACATGGACCATAAGAATTCTCGACCTGTTTGCACAACCTCTCATGATAGCAATGTGGGTCTTGTTTGCCACTATCAGTTTGAAAATGGGTCATCTCAGTTTGTGTTTTTGGATGTTGAGAATGGAAGTGGAGCTGTCCTTGACCATTCCCTCAGCTTCTTTACTGAAAACTTTGTGCAGACCCTTGCTTCTAGCAATGGCTTAATTCTCTTGTCTGGTTATAGTGGGGATCATTCCTGCTACTATGTGTTGAATCCCCTTACCAAAAACTCTGTCATGATCCCTCAAACTTGTATCGATGGTTGTGTTGTTAGAGTTGGATTAGCCTTTGATGGATGCCAATTTGAAGTTGTGCTTGTTGAAGCAGGGTCTTCCAAATCCAATGGACTAGAATTTCATATTTTCTCTTCTGACACTGGAAAATGGAGGAGACACCCTGCTATCAATTTAACTATTCCTTCTTTGCCAGAATTTGAGTTCCAAGAGCTTGGCACCCCTCCTCTTTACTCCAATGGGGCAATCCATTGGGAAATAGGTGGATATTTGCTTGTGTATCAAGTCAAAGGAAGCCATTGTGAGCTATATGAACTGCCAAATTTGTTTGAGGATTGGTCTTGGCAATCAACAATGACTCGTCGTTGTTTGTGTGAATCAGGAGACAGGGTTTACTATTGTTACACTGATTTAGATGGTTTTCACATTTGGGATCTTCTCAAGGACCATGATCATCTTAGATTCTTCTGTGCTTCCAATGATCCCAAAAAGTTTAGATGGAGATTAGTCCACACTGTCAATCATGAAGTCTTTATGTCTAAGCACCAAAACTTTTTTTATGGCAACTTATGTGACTGGGAGCCTTATAAGATTACACCAATTGCCTATAGTGAACAAGCACAGACCATATATTTGCAGCTTCCAGGAACTGTTGTTTCATACAATTTTGATACAGGAAATCTGAGATCAATCTGCACCTACTCATATCCAGGCATAAACTTCGATTGCTTCTCATTCCTTCCTTCAACTACTTTTGGGCTTCCTAATGCACAGAAAGAGAGGGACATGCTGACTAATGGAGAAACTGAGCTAAATCTACCTATAGCAGAAATTGAAAAGTTAGCCCTTTAAATCAAGTTTTGGTATAGTGATGATGATGGTGATTCTGGTACCAATAAGCTTTCATATATGCTAGTATTAATTTTCAGGTTTTGCTTTGTAAACAATTATGTGGAAGAATGTGTGTGTGTGCGCGCGCGCGCAATACACTTAAGACATGATTATCTTCTTTCATTTGTATTGAGTTTTATGTGATCTCAAGCACTTTTTCTTCTTGGTCTAACACCATTAAACATAAAAGTGTGGTCTACTGGTGCAGACATGGAATAGCCTGGGCCATTCTACGGGCCTTCCCTTTGGGCCTAAAATGGCTTGGCCTGGCCAGAAACTTCTCAGAGTAATGAGCTACTAGTGCACAAACCCTTATACAATTTGGGTTTTGTTGATGGTACAATGAGGCCATTCAAGTTTAGTACCTAGACCTAAGTTTGTCAATTGGATGGGTTGTACTGCATGAGATTAGCACATCGTTTCTGACCCAAAAGAAAAAGGATAGGAACATAATTCTAGTATTCCATGCATAATTGCACTATGAAATTTATTTTTATTTTTTTGGGGTGTGACAAATTGCATTAGGACTTTATATGAGCAAACAATATCATTATATTTAGTATTAGTATTAAAAACTAAAGAGAACAATTTAGTTAAGAGCAGTGAACATAGATGTTATTTGGAGAGTTGATATGGATCAGCCAATTAGATATATGCTACACGTGTAACATAATGTAGCCTAGTCTCTATTAACAGAATATTAACTATCATATTCCCTTAGGCCCCTATAAACTAACTTAGAGGTAGTGAGAGACTTGTTTGTCACCAACTGCATCTAATTGTATAAATTAAGAGTTCACTGAGGTCATTTACAGCCTGTTTAGATCCTCTTTTTGTATCAGTTAAAATCTAAAAACAAAATTAAAAAAAGTTAAAAACTGTTTGGTGATTATATAAAATTTTTAACTTAAAAAAAATTGATAAGAGCTTAAAAAAAAGCTTCTCCAAGGAGGTTTTGTCTTTTTTTCATTATATAAAACAATTCTTTTTATTTTAAGAGTTTTTGTAAAAATCTGTTTGACCTAGTTTCTGTTTATAAGAAGAGAGGCTTAAAAAAATTAAAAAATCCATGCAATTAGAATATAAAATACAGATAGAATACTCTCTTCTCTCTCTATATTTTTTCAGTTTCTTATATTTTGTGCACTTCTTTCATTTTCTCACTCAAAACTCAGAATCCAATAGACTCTCATTTGAATGGGCCATCAATTGATCAACCCAACTTGGCCCTATATAGGTTGGCGGACTAACGAAGTAGCCAACATAAGCAAATTAAGTTATAAAATTCATACATAAATGAGGTTTATATCTCTTCACCCAATTTTTTTTTTTGCAGCAAAGACAATAACCAAGAGAGAAAAAGTGAGATGAGAATAGAGAAAATAAAATTGGTGATCCCTACATATTTATTTTCTCTGCTGCAAATTTGTTTTGGGTGAAGTAATATAAGAGATGTAAACCCCTACATAAATACATGTAAATAATGTGCAACATAAAAAAATATATATAATATATTATTATTTTTTATTTTAATTTTTTTATCGAAATGTTTTGTATGTTGCCCTATGCCCCAGCTCGCCCTGACCCAAAAGTTGTTTAGCCTTCCATTTAAATAGGTTTTTAAATTTTAATTTACAATTACTTGAGCTAAATGGGCTAGCCCATTCGCTTGAGTCCGTTTTGACAATACTAGCATAATAGATGCAAAACAATGAATTTTAGTCCTAGCATTGCTCCGCAGCTTAATTAGTTAACTTAAATTTGATTACCATTTGAACTATAACCTTTTAGTGTGTTTTTTGATAAACCTTTTTTCTTCTTTTAAAAAAATATCATTAATCTAAGAATAATCGTTTACGAAATACAAAATTAATGTGTAAAATATTGAATTATAATATTCTAAACCAAGACGAAATTTTTTAGGTCACTTCTAAGTTACATTTTTCATTTTTAGTGTATTTTATAGTCATCGATTTTATTTTATCATATGTTTGATAGACCTTAAAATAATGATTATTTCTCTAAAAGTAGTAGTTACTGAACGTATACTTGTGTATAAATTATTGACTTATAACATTCTAAACCAAAATAATATTTTTTAGGTGACTTATACGTTATATTTTTCATTCTTAGTGTATGTTATACTCATTGTTTTTTATTTTGACATGTTATCAAAGAAATGGTTACAATTTTTTATGTGCACGTATATCATTTTTAAAATGTATGGAATGTACTATAAAATTATTTTTCTTTTAATAGTTGAAAGTATATGAAATACACCCACATATTCTTACAATTATCATATATTTTATAATTATGAACAAGAAACCTTTTTCGAGAAATAAAAAAAAAAAAAAAACTGTATTTATCTTGTAAAGTTGTTCTTAATTTCATACGCGGCAATTCTGGTAAGATCTCTTACTTAATTGAGGAAATAATTCCTACTAATCAATTTTATTTTTTTTTAGAAATGTATCGATAAATTAAGAATTAAATTTAATTAGACAATATGTGATTGGTCATTAAGAATCCTTTTTTTTTTTTTGCACCGTACTGAATTTATCATTAAATATTTAATATAATATCATATTGTCATCCTCAAAGTACAGTTTGTTAACAAATAAAAAAGCCAAGTTGAATGTTATTAATAAGTGTCATAAACTATTCAGTGTGAAAGATTTAAATTATTGTAGGCCAAAGTCAAGTGAGTTCAAGCTGAATCACATGCAATTATGCAAAGCACCGCGTAAATTACAAAAAAATAATTTCGTGAAGTGGTCAAGAAATTTATACGCGATATTATCGAGTGACCACTGACCATTCTCTAACCAATTTATTTTCAAATTAACAATACTATGAGAAGTTTATAAGAACTTCAACAACCATCATTCAATGATCATATCACATTTCATATGGGGAGTTGATATATATGATATATAATTGGAATTCAAACCGTTCATATTTCCCATTTGTACATTGAAATTGACACTTACTAAAAAATGATCGTACTACTGATACATTGATAAACTAGTGGCTTGAATTTGTTCAAAAGTCTGTAGTTGTACTCTGTTTCAGGACAGTCATATGAATATAAAACTTAGCAAAAATAAGTCAATATTTCAGATGGGTCATCATCAAATCTTGACATCTTGACCAGATAAAATATTTTATATGTTCTGCTTGAGGCCACAAAAAATAATTTCCTAAATTAACAGAAAAAAAATGGTGTTAATTAATATCAGAATAACTAGTAAGATTTATTCCACTACACTCCAAACTCAAGTTTGTTAAGTTTGAATCCTTTATCAACCAATTTGTCGCTTTGTGCGTGCGGAGCATGTTGGCCCGAGGGGCCCAATATCGATGATGGATCACGCAAGTTTGAAAATAATTAGGTTATTTCTTTTCTCATGCATCGCATGTTTCGTGGAGAGATTGATTCTTTCTGCAAAATTTATTAAAATAAAGAGAAATATGTTTCCCCCATTGTCTGAAATAAAAAGTGGACAGGATCCACTCAGAAAGAGATAAAAAAAAAAAGTTCGCTTTTTTCTGCAGTAAGTCCTATACGACGTTGTTTTGGGACAGAAATCATGGTGTTTATGTAATTTTAATTTATTTCAGGGTTATAATGGTCTTTATATTTATAATTTTTTAATATTTCAATACCAAAACAACGTCGTTTTGGAAATAAATGAGAATAAATGCAGATAATTTATCTGCAGTAACTGCAGAAACATTTTTCCCAAAAAAAAATTTACTTATTTTTTGTGTGTATATAAAATAATTTTATTTTATGCAACACATAAGATAAATATTTTCCTAAAATCAAATCACTACAGGTGGATTTGATTTTGTTGAAAAAATAAGTATAATATAAGACAATATAAAAATAGAGTAAAGTTTAAGTACCTCTCTTATAATTTATTCCACAATTATTTATCTCCTAATTTTTTTTATCACATATCTTCTATGTCATTTTTTTATTTGAATTCATCTGAACATATAGTTGAAAAGTTGTATCAATTATCTATTTTGCTCCGGTGAATAATAAACTAAAATTGCCCCTCACTCTTTGATTTCATCGTTTAGGAAGAAAATTGACTAGAGCATAGAGTTAATTATGACAAAGGATTCACGGGATTGATGACAGAACTGATGGTCGAATTTGTTCGTGTCACTATGGGAAGTGTTTGTAAATATTTAGCACCATTTTTCTCATTTTTTATACATTATATGCACTTTCATATTGTTGGAATATTCAATATAATGGTTTTATCCTTTATATTTAGGACCATTTTTTGGACTTTTACTAAAAAATTATGCTGATGTGATTTTTTCTCTATAGGATATAAAGGGAAAAAAAATGAGAAAATAATCCCAAATACTTATAAGCGCTTCCCTTTTTTTTTTGGAGTTACCCAACCCTAATTATCTCTTTTAGACGAGTTGGCTCCCTCCGGTATCCCCACGAGCTTCGACTCTTTGAGCCGGCTATGGGACTAATCCGGAGTGCGGGGAACAGTGATGGCTAAAGGTTCAGCCCCCTTCCCAAGAATGCATTCAGCGGGAATCGAACACATATCCAACCCCACTAACTCAGCGCCAAGTTACCAACTGAGCTGCACCCGTTGGGTTATATAAGCGCTTCCCTAATGACGACGATACAGGCAAATTCTACAAATAATTCCGCTAACAACAATTCATGAACTTTTTGCCCTAATCAATCTTTTTTTTCTTTTTTTTTTCTAAACGATAAAGTTAAAGAGTGAAGCAGGATTCTAATGCTTGATTTACTGGTCACTGAGGCAAAATAGATAATTCATTTAATTTTTAACAAAGTTTAGGTGGACTTGATTGGGAAAAACTACAAGAAAAGTAATAAAAACAATTACGTTTAGAAGATTAGTCATTGTAGAGAGAAAAAACCACATAAGAGATATTTCAACTTTAGCAATGAAAATATTTATTGTATTTTTTATCTTAAAAATGGTTATAGAGTAGACCAAAATAAAATATTAAGAACAAGATAAAAATATAAAAATTTGTCACTAAGTAAACCAGGTTTAATGCACAAATTTTTAACTCTGTCCCTCTCCTCCATAACTCTTTTTCCTAATTAAGTTTCATTGTCTTTCTTAACCCTCCTCCTCTAACCTTTCTTCTCTAGCTTCACCGAAATCAGAGAAAAACTACGTGTTGTGCATCAATCACAAAATATAAACATGACAAAAACTGATTGTATTGTTTCTCAATGTGCACCAAATGTGCCCTAGATAAATGATATATTATTATTTTAAATATAAAATATTTGTATACTGCATAAATATTATTAAATTATTTAATATAAAATAATAATGTGTTGATTAAGTATTTATTAATTTAATTCACAATTAGTTCAGTAAATTAAGTCTATACGATGTTGAACTAAAGAATACGCATATTTCCTAGTGTTCGAATCTTTCCAGTACTACTTTTGGGAGGAGTTTAAAGCCTTAATTTTGAATCCGTCCCGAATCGGATTAGTTGCGAAGCAATGAACCGATTGGAATATTTTCAAAAAACAAAATATGCATATTTGCTTAAAAAACAAGATCATTTGAAACTGGAAAAGCTTATTGATTGAATTGTATACTTTTAATTGAATTTAAAGATTCGATAACATTTTTGTACAAACCTTATTTGTCTGTATAATTTATAGGAATTTATGTGAACTGATCCGGTTAATAAAATTGTGCATCATAAATTTTATTTATTTGTATGTAAAATTACTCAAAAAAAGTTTCAAAATGAAAAAATTGTGTATTATTCATTTAAATACAATAATTTTTAGGAAAAAATTTAATTAATTGCAATTTAAATAAAAAATTACGAATTTATTGTTGTTTTGAAATTATTTACGCACGTATTACACTGTGTCACACTCGGATTGAGCGTCACCAGTCACGCCTAAGTTAGGCGTCACCTACGAGGCACTTACGTCTAATTTAGGCGTGTCTCGTCGGGTGTTGACACGTGTCACAAAAAGTTAACAATTTAACGTAAAACTTCGGAAGGCCATAACTTTTGACTCGAGCATCCGAATCAGGTAATTTTTTTATTCCACATAACTTTTTGAAATCTACCTCATTTGACATATTTTATCTCTCACAAACACAGTTTGAATTTGCAACAAAGAGACTTTATCTTGTAAGTCGTGATCTGAAATTAATGATGACACCAAAATGGATTAGTCCATCTACAAATAAGAATACTTAATGTTATAGTAAAATAAATACTTTTTACCAAGTGTTTGAAAAAAAAAAGTGTATAATATTGTGAGAAAAGAAAGTGACACAATATAAAAGTGTGAGAGAGATTGGTGAGAATATAATATTCTGTAAGTTGCATTAAAAAATGCAAAACTTTTGATAAATTGCATTAAAATTATGTTCTTATTCTGTGAAACATGCTTTGACAAGAGGGTTTGAGGTGAATTATACTATTATAGACACCGAAGAATGCATTATTATAAGCATATATAGCACCTCAAACCTTCTCATCAAAGCATGTTTCAGAGCATAAAGTCTACCAGAAAAATCTATAAGTCCCATGAAAAGTCTGCAATTGGATGCCCCTTGGTATATTTCATCTTTGTGAATGATGTTATTTAAATTTTTACTTTCCTTCATTAAGAAATAATTCTCCGAAAATTTTCCAGTGTGTAGATATTGAACAGTTATCTAGAAAAAAAATCACATGCTTCAGACTAAAAATTACATGGGTCGTCTTTGAATTTTTGACAATTTCAACTAATTGTGTTTATTTTGAATTTATGAGGACCTCAAGTCGACTTTTTTTTAAGGGATTAAAATGGACCCTGTGTTTTTTTATTGAGGATGGAAAAAGGTATTTATTCTTTTTAAAAAGAAGATCGCGTTTGGTGTTGTTTCAAAAATAGCTCGGAGGCTTTTGGGTTTAAATGTTCTTATAATTCCATTATTACAAATTCAAACTGTGTTTGTGGGACATAAAATATGTAAAATGAGGTGTCATTGCGTAGATCTTGTGGAATCAATAAAAAAATTACCTGATTCGGATACTCAAGTCAAAAGTTACAGTCTTCCGAAGTTTTACATTAAATTGTTAACTTTTTGTTACACGTGTCACGCTTAAATTAGGCATGACTGCATCGTGGGTGACGCGTGACTGGTGACATCCAATCCGGAGGTGACACACTGCAATATATATGTAAATAGTTCCAAAATAACAATAAATTCATAATTTTTTATTTAAATTATAATTAATTAATTTTTTTGCTTTTTTATTTTATTTTTTATTTCTTTTGATAGTTATGGCATTTCTTTATTATAGAGCACCTAAAGAGAATCTTCCCAAAATATATATATATATAGGAAAAACTCTTCTGATGATATATGAGATATGTTTTCTTTCCTACACACCCTTTGATAATTCAATTTTTTTTTTATTTTTTTTTTAGGTGGTGGAGCCCACAAGTTTGTTTTTATGACATGAGACATGAGATAACTTATCTCCTTTAACATGAGATTAATAAAACCATACATATATATATATATATAGGGTTTTATGTTTATCATGTAACATGATATAACATCACTTTCCTACACACACATTAAATAGATGGGGTCCACATGTTTTTCTTTCTCTTTCATCATTCCACTTTCTCTCTCCATTTTTGTGTGTGTGTTGGAAACAACACTTAAATCATGTAACATAACACTAATAAAACCCATATATATATATGGGCTTAACGTTTCTCAAGCTGCCGAAGATAAAGTTTTCTGCGGCTACTAAATCATAACCGTACAAAGATGGATCAATGGTAATAAAGGAAGATAGAAAAAAAAGGAATCATAACCATTCAAAGGTGAATCAATTAATATAAGAAAATAAATAAACAAAACGACGTAGTTTTGGGGTGGTCGGAGATAAACTTATCTCAAGTTGTCGAAGAAATATTTTTTCATATATATATATATAGGTAAAATTATTTCTGCAGTCGCTTTACGTATAACAACGACAGGTGTATGGTTATGATTCTCCACATTTAATATTTTCATCCTTTGTATGGTTATGATTCCCCGCATTTAATGCTTTCAAGCATATATATATAAGTATTTGATTACTGCATGTAAATCTTATATATATATATATATATATATATATATATATATATATATATATATATATATATATATATATATGAGTGAGGATATTCTAACTACCAAATTTTTTTACTATTAACTTACTACCCATAACATCACCATTGGATCAAAGAGAGAGAATGTTAAAAAGTTTTTGAAAAGAGAGGAAATGTTAATCTAATGGTGATCACATATGTTGTAAGTTGGTAGTAAATAATTTTGGCAGTTAGAATATTCCTTCTCTATATATATATATGAGATAGGATCATTTGACACTGGTGTCAAATTTTGTGTCAAATGATCCTGCCTCTATATATATATATATATATATATATATATATATATAAAACAACGTACAGCATGGATGAGTGATGAGAAATGCAAGCGTACAATGACACAGAGGGAACTGATATATAAAACAACGCACAGCATGGATGAGTGATGAGAAATGCAAGCGTACAATGACACAAAGGGAACTGGGCCCTTCATGTATTGCTTCCCATCCTCTTCTTTTAAACCTTTTTTCTGCCTGTTTCTTACAAGACAGTTAGACAATGATGTAAACCAAAAAGAAAATCCCTCACATCAAATAATGATTTCAACTTTTTGAACCCGCACTTCGTGGAAGGAGTATATGCTTTTTTATATGCGATAATTAACATAATTATATTCATATAAAGATAGATAAATAATAAAAAAAAAAATATAAAAATATAAAAATAAATAATTATAAAATTATTGTCATTGATTCTCCTTTATATGATTAAAATTTCTTAATATAATATGATTATGTTAATTAAAACACAAGAAGATCCATCTCTCTTCGTGAATTGTTTTGCTTATATTATAATTAATATAATATGAGAAATTCAAATTAATAACTAATATGTAATATTTTAAAAAATTAGTTTACTTAAAAATATAAATTATTAAATGAAGTTTATTATTTTTGTATTATATTTTTTTAACAAGTTATTTTACACAAAAATCTATTGAACTTAAAAGTTGAATATTGTGAATCCCCCAACATATATTAAGAATTGAATTTGTGATTATTCGATCACAAAGATTTTAATGAATTAATTTTTTCAATTCAAAGCCTTAAAATATTATATTTTTATATTATATTTTCCTAACATATATGTGATTATTACTATATTTAGTTTACCTCATAGATGTAGGATCTAACTAAGTTTGCATCAAAACTAAGAAAGAGATCTAGGGAATAAAATTCCCGGAAATCTACACTAAACTAAATTAGGAGATACATGTTTGTTTATCAATCGTTTTTTTTTTTATTTGATGTGATCACTATATATTTAATATAGTTACCTGTGTACGATGAAAGCAATCCTTAAATATTATTTTTCCGTTTACCAAAAAATATATATATTATTTTTCCGTTAACTTGTAAGTTAACATATAAACTGTTATAAGAAAGAGTTGAAAGTGACCTTAACCATTTATTTAATTTGAAAGGTAAGAATGTCAGATCGTATAATTGGGAACAGTGATCAAAATGTCACTGTTCATCAACTTTTTTACTTAAATGCCACGCGAACAGTTTTATTTTCTAATCTGCCACGGGATCAAGTTCGCTACCCGGTGTAGCAAACTCAGTTTGCTGACGTGTCACGTTTCTAGTGGACACCAACTTTATTTTAACCAAGTTCGCCTACATGGTATGCGAACTTCATTTTTTTTTTTTAAATTTGATACTTGTTATCCACTAAAAATGTGACACGTCAGCAAACCGAGTTCGCTACACTGGGTAGCGAACTTGCCCCCGAGGCAGATTGGAAAATAACACTGTTCGCGTGACATTTAGATAAAAAAGTTGGTGAACAGTGACATTTTGGCCAGTTACTCGTATAATTGCAAATTGGTACCAATTAGAACAATCTGTCAACCCTACTTTTAAGCCTCAAAAGCAGTGTTTTAAAACTCGGACCGGTCATCGAACCGGTCGAGGTACTGGGTCACTGGTTCAACCGGGTTGAACCGGTTTTACTGTTCACATATTAAAAATATAAAAATATTACTTATATTAATAAAAATTCATATAAGAAAACTATCAATGAGCTTCAAGAAATAAATTGGTTTTCAATGATAGCAAATATTATATACTTCTAAGCTTCTAGCTCTAGACCGTATCCTAATATTGGATTAAACCATGCAATATAAGTTAAATGCACTTTTTGTGCTTGACATGATACAGATAAATTAAATTATGATAACAAATAGTATGCATGAAATATACACTATAAGAAAAAAGTGTCCACCGTTGAGATGAGATCACGAGACCATCAGTGTTTATCACCACTTAACTTCATGAGATCATTATAAGATGCAACTAAATTACATAAACGAACTACACTAATCTAAAATATCTTATTATTTTCACCTTACTTTTAATCATATTCATCATAAAATATGAATATGATTTAATTCAAGAGTTCTTATCAACAACAAAAAATTTTACCAAAAAAAAAAAAAGAAGAAGAGGAAAAACCGGTTTAACCCGAGTCAACCGGGTCCCGGGTCACCGGGTTTAGGCCGGGTCAACCGGTCCAATTCGGGCTGACTGCATAACCGGTCCAACTAACCGCTCGGACCGGGGAACCCACCGGGTCACCGAGTCCCGGGTCGACCCGGCCGGTCCGAGCCGGGTTTTAAAACACTGCTCAAAAGTAATATATTACTAATAAATATTTCATGCATTATGTGCATATTTTTTAGTTAAATATGAAAGGGGAAGGTTATAATTACAATCTATTTTCGTTTACAATTTTTTACAATCATATTTTAACCGTTGATTTCCGTCATTCAACGGTTAAGATTTTCGCAAATGAAATTTATTAATTAATTATTAATTCACAATAAATGATAACTGTTGATTGACAGAAATCAACAGTTAAAACATAGTTATAAGAAGTTGTAAACGAAAATAGATTCTAAGTATAACCTTCTCTAATATGAAAACATAAATAAAAAATTGAGAATTATATATGACATACGTATTTTTAGTCCAAGTAAAATCTAAAAAATATATATTTAAAATTATAAAAAATACACATAATTAGTTTAAAAGAATAAAAAATTAAAAATAACGTGCGACATTTTGAATTAAGAGATTTAACCATCTTAAAAATAAATTTTATTTCAAAGTTTTTTTAATAACAACTTAATATCTTATCATGAATCAATCCTATAATTTTATTTTGTTCCTTCTCTTCGTCTTTTGACATCCACCCAGGACATATATACATGTATCATTTTAATAACAATTTACATCGATAATTTTTACTCAAATCTCGGTCAACATATTTAAAAATTTAATTTCATTAATTTTAATCTAGTTGTAGAATTATATAATGATGAAAACAAAAATGAAGCCAGTGAGTCATCCTTTAATTGTTTTGTTTTGGTTGCTACATTTTGTCGATTAAATTTTATTTTATTTTTGGTAAGGAAAGAGGACTTGTATTGAAATGTTGGTATATAACTGAGAAAATAGCATTGAACTTGAAAACGCTACTTCTTGATTTTGGTCTTCTCATTACGGCTGAAGGGTACAAAAAAAAAAAGTTCATTATATTCAATTTTCGTTTTCGTTCAATGAGAACGGACATAAGGGTTGGTTGTTGATAACAATAAAACAAAGTAATAAACGGCACCTTGAAATAAAGTAGCTGTTGACATTGACAAATATGTGTGTGTGTGGAGCATGTTTTTCTGTGTTAAATTTTCTTTTTTCGGGAAAGTTCTTTCTGCATTCGTTTTAGTCAAGTCAGCATAAATTTGAATAGAATTTCAGCAGTTGTCATATCACATATAAAAAAATATTTTTTTAAAAAAAAACTTGATGTCACTTATGTTGGCTCTTTGACCAATTGGAAATTTTTGATCTTTTAATTTATCAATTTAGTATTTGGTATTTGATGTCATCGAGTGTTGCTATTATCTTTGCGTCACTCACATTTTTTATTTTTATTTTTATTTTTTCAATTGAGTGATGCCCCTTGCACTCATAGGATTGTGTCAAGTAGCACAATCTCATTAGTCCCGTTACCGTAAAACTTCGAAAAGTCATAACTTTTGATTTTGGTATCCAAATTAGATGATTTTTTTTATTTCACATAATTTTTCGAGATCTACGCAATGACACCTCATTTGACATATTTTATCTCTCACAAACATAGTTCAAATCGGTAAAAAAGTGGAACAAGTGTTGCAAATTTGAACTATGTTAATGGAAGATAAAATATGTCAAATGAGGTATCACTGCTTAGATCTTCAAAAGTTGTGTGAAATCAAATTTTTTTTATCTAATTTGGATACCCGAGTCAAAAGTTATGACTTTCCGAAGTTTTACGGTAATGGGACTAACGAGATTGTGTCACTTGATTCAATCCTATGAGTGCCCCAGGGGAGGGGGCGTCACTCAATTGAAAAAATAAATAAAAAATTAAAAAAATGTGAGTGACGCGGGGGGAGGTAACGGCACTCAGTGCTGTTAGGTTCCCCTCGCGTCACTCGATGACTCTCATTGACAAATATCATAAATCAAATACCATATTGAAAAATTAAAGACAAATAGGTCAAAGAGCCCACTTATGTTATGACTTTAATTGATATAACTTGATTTTATATTTTCGACAACCCATCAACATTATAGGAAGAGTGACTATTTTGCCACTGTTCATCATACTATTTACCATAATACCACGCGTACAGTAAAAATTTTCAAAATGTCACGCAGGATAATTCGCTACACAGTGTAGCGAATTATGCCTGCTAATGTGTCACCTCCTCAGTGGTCCACGTATTTCGCTACACAGTGTAGCGAAATACGTGGTCAAAATGTCAGAGCACAGTCACCAGCTTGGACACGTGTCAAGCCACCAATATTTCGCTACACTGTGTAGCGAAATATGTGGCAACGGTAACCTGCTGCATTGCGCATGTGGGACACATGTCATCCATGCACAAATTCACTACACAGGGTAGCGAATTATGTGCATCTGGTTTTCTATTTAAACCCCACGGTCCCCACCCCTCACCCCATCATTTCTACCTCATTCCCTCTCTCTCTAAGTGGTTTCTCACTCTACAAGGTTAGGCTTTTTTTTTTCTTTTATAATATATTTGTTTTATTATTTATGCTTTTATAAATGTGTTATATTCTTTTATATTAATACTTGAAATTTTAGGTTAGTAAATATGTTATATTATTTAATGTTGATATTTGAAATCTTTGGTTAGTAAATATGGTAATTTTATTTCATTCATAAATTGTTAGATCTAATTTTTAATTTATTATTTATGCTTTTATACATTTTTTATGTTATTTAATTTTTGTTTTTGAAACCTTAGGCTAGTAAAATGTGTTAATATTTTACTCACGCTTGAATGCTTAGGTATAATATATTTAATTTATTATTTATGCTTTAATACATTTGTAATGTTATTTTGGGTTGAGGGTTTTGAAACCTTAGGCTAGTAAAATGTGTTAATATTATTTAATGTTGGTATTTGAGCCATTAGGTTAATAAATGTGTTAATTTATTTTACGCATAAATGATGGTTAGGTCTACATAATTAAATTTTTTAATTAATTTTTAAACATTAATAATTTATAAATATTTTTTAATTTTGATATTTGAAACCTTAGGTTGGTAATTATGTGAATTTATATTAACGCATAAAAGGTTAGGTCTAATTTATTTAATTTTTTATTTATGCTCTAATATTTTTTGAATATTATTTAATGTTGGTATTTAAAACCTTAGGTTAGTAAATGGGTTAATTTATTTTACACATGATTGATTAGGTCTAAATAATTTAATTTTTATTACCTATGAATTTTTAATTTAATAATTTATAAATATTTTTAAATTTTGATCTTTGAAACCTTACGTTAGTAAATGTGTTAATTTTTTTTACGTATAAATGGTTATGTGTAAATAATATAATTTTGTAATTAATTATTTATACTTTTATAATGCATAAATATTTTTTTAATTTTGATATTTGCAACCTTAAGTTGGTAATTATGTGAATTTATTAACGCATAAAATCGTAGAAATAATTAATTTAATTATTATTTATGCTTTAATACATTTTTCAATGTTAGTTAGTGTTGATTTTAGAAACGATAGGTTAGCAAATTTTTTAATTTATTTAAAGCATAAACTTAAATTGGCTCTAACCTATTGAATTGTGCTTTTATTAATTTAATTAATTTAGTTAAATATTTATGAATTCTTTGTTGATGAATATTAATTTAATTGTTTTGTATTAATTTATTTAGATCTATGGAGCATGATGAGGCACCTCGTCCTAGGTCTCCACGCAGTGTGATTGACCCTGGGCCTTCAGACAAGACTCTTCTAACTTTACAGGAGAAACATATATCCACACATGTGTGGAACACCTGTGAGGATCCGAATGTCCAGGATCGTGTGATTAATGTGCGACATGCTGCGACACATAATCACCGTGACATTCCTGAGGAGATTGAGCCATGGCTGAGGCTGGCTGGCTTCTACCATATTGCGCGCTTGCACAACCATGATGTTAGTAATTTTTTTATTGTATTACTATATCCTGACCTTGGAATATGGCATTGTGATAATAAATATTTTTATTGCGGATTGACCATATATTTTTATGATTTCAGTTTGACCATGCGCTTGTGTCTGCGCTTATCAAGCGATGGCGCCCAGAGACACAGACATTTCATATGACTATGGGCGAGGTCACTATTACCCTGGAGGATGTGCATCATCTACTAGGATTGCCCACTGATGGTGAGGTTGTGTCCGGGCACCACGGACGACATCCATTTAGGCAGATGGTCAATGACTACTTAGGCGTTAATCCACAGGCTGATAGGGATCTGTCTGGAGGTTTGTTGGGTCTCCACTTCCTACGGGAGAAGTTTCAGCATTATGCAGGCCACGCTGCCACTGAGGTTGACCGTATGAGATATACTCGCACATTAATTTTACACATATTTGGGGGGACACTGTTTGTGGACACTGCCTCCAGCTTCGTTCCTGCGAGATATTTTTGGCCGAGGCTATGGGGGAGGCGGATGATGACCCCCATGTTGTAGTTGCTGGTGATGGTGATCCTGGTGATGATGGTGTCGTACCTGTTCCCGGTGCTGATGCCGTTCCTGGTGCTGATGCTCAGGGGATTAGGAGAAACCCCCTCAGACAGGCCAGGTTTACTTGCGTGTTGTCACCATTTCACCACGATCAGTCTAAATGCGCGGGGTATCATGCTCGACAACACTGATGTGTTATTTTGTTGTGTCTGTCTGTGTTTAGGTTGACTTTGCTTATTGTCTATGGACTGTGGACTCTTCTTTACGTATATTTTGCACCTATGTTGGAGACTATATGTTTTGCGCGACTTATGTACTTAGATTGTTGCTTTCATTATCGTTGTTTACTTTGCTAATATTATGGGCACATATGATGTTTACTTTATAATTATGGTTATGTTCCTACCAGCAACACTGATTGTATAATAAAAATGTAAATGGCGGTACTAAAAATTGTAACAAAGTACACATTTTGTACATACATCACTACTTTTGCGAATAAGGAAATACATACATCACTACACTTGCGAATAAGGAAATACATAACATATGGTTGCATATAATAAAAATTTTGTACGGTCACTGCTGTGGTTGTTGTCGCGAAGGACAATGCCGTTTATTATGCCCAACCTCCCTACAATAACTGCACCTTGTTCGAGTAATTGCGCCTTCCCACGAATCCATTTCATTGTGAATCCGTGTGATGGGCCTTCCCCATTGACGTCTCATAGACACATCTGGTATAATTGTTGCATGTGCAAATGGCAGTAAGAAATCCTCGTTACCAATTGGATACCATTGAGCCGAATAAACTTCACATTGATTCTTGGCACTGTATGCAGGGTCTATGTACTATGTGGGATCGTGATGCGTCGATGTACATGTCGCAATGACATGGCTACACGGGAACCTGAAAGCAGTGAACTCACCACACTGACATGTACGCTCAGATAATGAAACCGACCATTTTTTACCATCGCGATGAGACCGTACATTATACGACTCTTGCACTTCAAATCTTGTCCTTTGCGCGTCATAAGAAGTTACATAATGTGTTGCAGCTTTACGTTGATTGTCCACATATGCTCGCCACATGACTTTGGTGAAGCGATTACCTCTCTCAAGCTAATCACGGGCTTCCTGTCCGTGCTCTAAAAAATATGCCACCAGTCTACTATAAGTTATACGCACAAGTGAGGTAATTGGAAGGTTTTATGCCCCTTTTAGAACTTTATTAACACACTCTGACAGATTTTGCACCCTAAGATCAATGAACAAATGAGATTTGAGTCCAACTGCTTGTGATCTTGGGTAAGAGTCTGACTAACACATGTGTGTTCGTTGTTCCATATGCCTATAACCCATTCGCTGCCACCTTTATTTTGGTATGCTCTCATCCTCATTGGACAACCGGCGTTATGATTTTGACAAACCATAATCAACCTTTTCGTATCACTTTTCTCTACGACTGTTGTGCGATGATTTGCCATACAATATTGTTTAATTGCCATCTGTACATCTTGCTTGGTGTCAAACAATTGGTCCTTATATAGCTCGTCGCCGATCTGCCAGCTAGGTATTTGTGCTCCATTCATATCATCCAATTCTTGATCTGGATATTCCCAATTAACATTCGTTAAATGGCTAATTCCAGACCAAAATGGTACATTATCATTTCCTGCATAATAACATATCCAAAACCCCAATATTCATGTAGTTTTAATATAATATTACATATTTTATTATATAGCATTAATGGTTATGTACCTGCAACTGGAGGATCTTGCATTCCGACAATGCCTAGCGATGGAATTGGTTGTCCAACTGCAGTAGATAGACAACAATCAAAATCACCATCGACATCCGTATCCGATGACTCGCTATCCGGAACAAGACCTTCATCAAGCTCTTCCTCGGAACTATCCGTACGCCAAGATGGATCGTACATGTCGTTGGCCGGAATGCCTTCATCAAAAATTTGTTGAGTTGGTGGTGCAAGCGTGGGGGATGCGGCCTCATCTTCCGGATTAGCCACTGGCACCATGTTTATGTCGATGATGTCAGTGGATGGTGGAGAAAGTTGACTGCTTGATTGACCACCGTAGTTGACTTCTGCATACAATTCAATAAATCTTGACTCGCCGTGTTCAGAAGTGCTTGCATCTACTACTAACGTTACATCTTCATCGTCGACAATTTCCACACCAACCCATTGCACGGGGTTACCCGAGGCACATCTTGCGGTCAACCGAGCAAGAGTTTGACCACGTTGTAATCTCAACTTTTTGTATATTAACTTCTTGAGCTCGTGAAGATTGCATGTTGGGCTCATGCGAAACATTTTTACATCACCTTCAAACACTTGCCCGTTTGGACCAAAATATTTTCTCTCATTATAATAAACAGTAGCTATTAAATCATTCCTACCCCCACTCATCCTACAAAAGTAGAAAAAAACTAAGATTCAACAACAACACAAAAGTAGTAAAGCTTACATAAAAGGAAAATAGTCGCACCTGTGGTTCACACCTGAAATGGAAGAATTTATAGCACTTAATTCGCTACGGGGGGTAGCAAATTAATGCTCATAATTCGCTAGGCCCCATAGCGAATTATTAGGGAGATGACACCTGGATCTGACGAATCAGATACGTATATATTTCGCTATGACTCATAGCAAATATAGCCTCATAATTCGCTACATAGTACAGCGAATTATGTGGGGTTGTGACACGTGGCCTGACTTTGATTGGACATGAACTGACCCTTCTGACACATAATTCGCTACTCTGTGTAGCGAATTATGTGTCCAACATGAATGTGACACGTGTCCAAGCTGGTGACTGTGCTCTGACCATTTGACCACGTATTTCGCTACACTGTGTGGCGAAATACGTGGACCACTGGGGAGGTGACACATCAGCAGACATAATTCGCTACACTGTGTAGCGAATTATTCTGTGTGACATTTTGAGAAATTTTACTGTGCGCGTGACATTCTGATAAATAGTATGATGAACAGTGGCAAAATGGTCACTCTTTCAACATTATATATACAAATTCGTTCGGAAGGAGATCATTTCATATGTTCTTTAATATGATGATATTATGTAAAAGAATTGATTTCCTATGTTTTCCATATTTTTCTTTCATTTATTTTCTTATTTGTTGTTTTCCATGTGAGAAATTTTAAAAGAATAATGAGTAAGTAAAAAATAATAATAATAATAAAGGAATGAATATGAAAATATAAGTCAAATTAATGTCCCCCTATGCCGAAGACAGATCGATATGCACAAATTCCAACAAAACTTTAACAACAAAATTCAAAAGATACAGGGTGATTAATATATGCAAGGCATGTAAGAAGAAATGTTGAAATATACACCAGAATGGCATTTGTAACACAACTCTGCACAAGGATGCAGCATGCCAAATAAAACTAGACAATGTGGGGAAAAATGGCAATGGAAACAAGAAGAGAACCAGAAACACAAAAAAGGAAATGTGATTCATCATCACAGCTACCTACCATGATCTGACATATTTGATTTACTTATTTCTATTTCCGAGTCTTTTGCAAGCAGTATTTTTAATCTTAGATAAATTATAAAACATAAATTAAGAATATATTTGTAAAACATAAAATTATAATAGGGGATACATAATTAATTTAGGTATATAGAATATGAAAATATTAATTATAAATTATAATAAAGACATATATAATTAACTTAAAAGTAAAAAAGTTAAGAATGACATGCTCTTTAAGAAAGAGTAATATATATGAGTAAAGAAAATCTATTAATTATTTATGAACAATAATTTTATTAAGTTATTTTCAAGAGAAAACTTCATAATTTAATACATAAAGATAGATAAATGGGGCGTGTTATTCTTACATCAGCATAAAAATAAGAAATTTTGGACCAAATCTTGACAATTGATTTATTTGCATCTAATGACTTAAATATATAATAAATCAGAATTGATTGTTAGATATAAATAGGATTAGCAATTAAGATTTAAAGTGTAACTAATTATATCGGTGTAAAAAATCCTGACCCTAGATAAATTCCATCATTTATGTAAAATTAATCAATTTTTTTTTATATTTTTTCTCAATAAATATGACTCCCTTTGGGGGATAACATTAGAGGATCATTATATGTCTATTTCTTAAATCGTGCTATTCAAACGTGTCTTCATGTATATGACGTTCTCAATTTGTACAAAATTGTATTAATATATGGGAAAACATTTTCAGGAGAAAAATTTTCTTACGTTAGTGACTCATAATATAAGTGGGGCCTACAAAATAGTGGAGAGAGAAAAAGTTTCAAGGTGGGACCCACTTATGTTATGAGTCACTAACATGAGAAAAATTTTCTCCTTTAAAAAGAGAAAATGTTTTCCCTTAATATATACCTATAAAAATTTAATGAATATACTTTTGTGTACATCTTTAAAAATGGTATATTCCACTCTGCTGGTCGCCTAAGCAGTGTTATTAAACTCGATCCGGGCATCAATCCGGTCGGGATATGGGGTCACTGGTCGCTGGTCGGACCGGTGGATTGTTGGTTGGACTGGTTGACCCGAATATATATAGATATATAAAAATATATATAAATATGAGCATATAAATTCAATTATATTCTCCATATCTAAAATAAATTAAACAAGGTTCATTAGTTATAAAAAAACAAGGTTCAGAGGATTAATCATTTGTTAAACCTTGATTGACAAGTGAAGTTTATACATGTATATAGGGAGGGCAATGGAGTTGCTGATTACATTGCTGGTTTAGCCCATAGTTTTAGTTGGAATACTCATGTTTTTGAAGTTCTCCCTGCTGGTTGTATAGAGATCCTTAATAGAGACCACAGAGGTGTAGCTTAGCCTAGATTGGTCACTGATATGTAGTTCTTTACTTTCCTTTGTTATACAAAAAAAAAAACAAGGTTCATTAAATAAGTTCAAAAACATGAAGCATCTATAAATAAAAATGCATGTTATTACTATGTCAATTTAAATTGCAACTCAGAATCCCCATAAACATACCTCTTAATGACATTGAACTCATATTTTTCAAATTCAACTACATTAAAAATGACATATGTAACATTCTCTTAATTTATTATTCCGCAAATTGTTTCAGTATTGGAAGCTGAAATTTAAGGTCGTTGTAGAAGAGTATACTAGCAAATAAAATTACAATTTTTTTTTAAAATGAGTTATAATTTTTTTTAACAAGATGAAATAATTTTGGTTTTTTAGTTTTTTTTTTAAATGCATGACTCGACCGGGTCACGGGTCTCCGATTTTGACCGGATTTGTCCGGATTTGACCGGGTCGATGCATGACCGGTCCAAAGGTTGACCCAAACCAGTCTAGTGATCGGTTCGCCTGGTTCCGGGTCAGGCCGAATTTTACAACTATGCGCCTAAGAAACGACACACATTTTTGTGAAAATTTAACATTGTGAACACTGATACATTTCGACACTCGTCTGACATGCGGTCAACACTCCGACACGTATTCGACACGCAGTCAACATTTTCTGACACACGGTCAACATTTTTTGACACGCGTTTTCTTTAGACTCAAATTTTATTTTATTTTATCCTTTTAACTAAATATGGAAAATTAATTTATAAATCAAATATTTTCTATTATAGATTTTGACATGAAAAATTAGTTTTTCTTTATTTTTATATTGTGAAATTTGAATATTTGATTGATTATATAACTTGTTATCGGTCCTTATATGTATTAAATGTAAACTATAATATATATATATATTAAAATATTATTTAATATCAAAATATATCCTAACGTGATCTAGTATTTTTTAAAATTAACTTGTTAGCGTATTGTATCATATCCCGTATCGATGTCGATGAAACATAGTTGGTCGCAATGGTTAAAAGTGAATGTTTGAATCTCAATATCAAAAGTTCAATTTTTGGAGACTTTTGATTTTTATCATACCCAGATCGAATTGCGAAAGCAATGTCTATGTTAAGAAAATTGTATATTCCTATAATTTCCTTATTATTTTTTGTTGTTTTAGAATGAGAGAGGGAAATAATAAAAATAAAAATAAAAATAAAAAGAAGATAAGGGTGATATATGCAAAGTCAATTATTATATAGTGAAAAGGATGGTGCATTTTAATTTCTATTTATAATTGATTATTAATCAGGACATATTGTGTTACAAGAGTATGTACTCCCTGAAAGGAAATAACTATGAAAAATATAGTATAAATATATTATTTTTCTCATATTTAATAAAAGATACACTTAATACTGCTTGATACGAAAATATTTTCAATTGGGAGATACAGGTCGGTGCATCACCCTACGAAAACTGAAAAGGATTGCGAAGATGGGTCATTTTGACCACACGCAAGAGCCAAAGGTACTTACAACGCTAATTAAATGACTTTTTCTTTGTATTTAAAAAAAATACTAAAACATGTATGTGTCTAAAACTTATTCTTAAAGTGGGTGTATTTTCAATTATTTTATTTTATTTTAATTTATGTTATTTAGCATTAATTACTCTTTTCGAAACACTGTACAGTCGAAGAAGACTCCAAGTGATCATTCTATGCAAAAAATTCATTAGTTTTGGGGTTTAATGTTTTTCTATAAATAAGAAATAATTTTATTTCTTCCATATATATGTAAGTGCATGAATCCTCTCTTTTTTTCCTCTTCTTTACGTAAGGTCTCACCCACTTATATATACGTACAAGAAATAAAACTATATCCTATTTATAGAAGAAACATTATTCCCTTAATTTTAAGGATTTAATGTTTGTCATTTTAAATGATATAAGTTATGTTATTTTAAAAAAAAAAATAGACACAAAAAAATAAAATCATGAGAAGAAAATGGGTAGTTTTTTATTTAATTTAAATTTTAAATAAAAAAATATTACTTTACGTCTATTTCTCTTTTAAAATAACATAACTTTATGTCATTTAAAATAACATAACTTTATGTCATTTAAAATAACAAATGTTTTTTTTTCCTAATTTTAAATACATAAATACGGTTGATAAGATTTCATCTACATGCTTGATATCGGGTTCAATATTATTTTATTTATAATATAATATGGTTAGTAATTCATAACAATAAATTATTATAAGTGGCACTGAGTGTGTGAAACACAGGACAACGTGAATAGAAAAAGCTCGGGAATATAAAAAGGATACATGGATATGGATTGTACATAAATATATTTCAATCGACTTTTTTTTTTTTGGTAAAATATTTCAATTGACTTTTAACTTCAGCATGAACTTATAATATGGCGAATGTTATTTTTATTTTTATTTTTAAGAACAAAAGTTTTACACCAATTTTTGATAATTAATTATATTCAATCTTGATAATTGATCTGCTTAAATTTAAGAGTTTAACGTTTTTCATGTTGAATGAAATAAATATTATTGTTTACATACACATAAAAATACGTGACATCCATATTTTCTTATTCTTTCTCTTCTTCTCATATTGATCCACATTAACCCCACACACTTTTATATATTATCCCTTACACAATGAGAAATATTAATACCTAAATTTAATGGCTTTTTGATTTTATTAATCTCATATTAAAGGAGATAAGTTATCTCATGTCATATAGACAAACTTGTGAGCTCCACCATCTGAAAAAAAGGTGGCACAATTATCGAAGGGTGTGTAGAAAGAAAAACTTATTTCACGTAGCATGAGAATAATTTCTCTCTCTCTCTCTCTCTCTCTCTCTCTATATATATATATATATATATATATATATATATATATATGGGAGGGGTTATATTTATAACCTAAATAGTTTACAAACTCTTACAACCATATCTTAACCGTTATTTCCGCCAATCAACGATTATAATTTATTATGAATTAATAATTAATTAAAAAATTTGATTTGCGAAAATCTTAACCGTTGATTGACGGAAATCAACGGTTAAGATATAATCGCAAGAAGTTGTAAACGAAAATAGATTGTAAATATAACATTTCCCTATATATATATATATATATATATATATATATATATATATATATATATATATATATATATATATATATGGAAAAGTAAGTGTTATGCAGCAGGAAAGTTTCCTCCATACACTTCAAAATTTGTGTTTTTGCGTGTGTAGCATGATGGGACTGATGTCGTGCAACATGACAATGGTTTGACTCATATATATAGGGAAATAAAAGTATAATGTTGTATGAAAGTGTTTAGGTTATGTTATAGAGATAGAGATTGTGGCACTCACACTTTTTTATTTTTTTATTTTTTGAAAACAAGTATGGGTCCCACAATTTCTATCTCTATAACATAACCTAAACACTTTCCTACAACATTATACTTCTTTTTCTCATATATATATATATATATATATATATATATATATGTATTCGCTTTTTTTGCAGATACTGCAGATAAGTTATCTGCAGTAAATCCAATACGACGTCGTTTTGGGACAGAAATCATGGTATTTTTGTAATTTTAATTTATTTGAGGATTATTATAGTCTTTATAATTATAATTTTCTAATCTTTCAATCCCAAAATGACATCTTTTTGAAAGTAAATGCAGATAACTTATCTGCAGTAATTGTTGAAATATTTCTCTCTCTCTCTCTATATATATATGTGTGTGTGTGTGTGTGGAAAAAGCGTTTGTCATTTTAAATGACATAAAGTTATGTCATTTAAAAAAAAAAAGATATACACAAAATAATATTTTTTATTTAAAAATTAAATTAAAAAAACCACTCACTTTCTCCTCATGATTTTCATTCTTTGTGTCTATCTCTATCCTAAAATGACATAATTTCTCAAGCTGCCGGATATAATTTTATCTCCGGCTACTAGATCATAACCATACAAAGATGGATCAGTGGTAATAAAGGAAGAGAGAAAATTAGAATCATAACTATTCAAAAGTGAATCAATTAATATAAGAAAATAAATAAATAAAACGACGTCATTTTGAGGTGGCCGGAGATAAACTTATTTCAAGTTGCTGAAAATGACAAACATCAAACCCATATATATATAAAATAAATTAGAGTTATTATATATAAATAAGATCAATAACTAAAATTAATATTATAACTTATACCGATAAAAATAATTTTAACCCTATTAATTTGGGTAGTGGTAAAATAAAGTTATTGTCGCTTACCAAAAAAAAAATGTATTTTCGAAGTGACAACTCCAAGATTTAAATATCTAACAATACAAGCTATTAGATTTGGTCTAATAATAAGGGATTTGAGTATTTTATATTAATTTATGTGTTAAATTTTTATCATTATATAAAAATTACATCTGACAATGCAAATAAGGGTGTAAATGGGTTAGGTCAGCTTACAGAGGCCTACGACCTAGCCTATATTAGACCAAACTTTGCTTATTACTAATAGTAAAATAGAACAGATCTAGGCTTTTAAAAAAGGGTTTTACTGATAGCATTCTTTTCCTGCACACTAAAAAATAACGTGGGGTCCATTTAAATTTTTTTTTCTCTTTCTTATTTTGGTGGGTCCCATTGCTGATTTGTGAGTGTGATATAAGAGAAAAATTTTCCTACAAAAGAAGACTAATAAACCCCTTTAAAAAAACCTATTTAAAAAATAAGACATGAAATTTTTTGTACATGTCAGCCTATAAGCTTATAGGCTAGCTTATATCATACTATTTATTTTAAATAAAATAAATAAAATTATTATTTTAATAATGTTGAATAATAAAGTAATATTATTTTAGTTATTCTTTTAATTTTTGAATTTTTAATAGGGTTAAACACGCTAACAAGTTTAGGCCAGAACTTTTATTTTTTAAATATAAATCAGGTCAGACTTATAATTTGGGACCTATATAGACTAACAGACCAGACAGACCTAATATTTTTTACACAAACCTAATCTATTTAAATCAAAGCTTACTCTAACCTAACCTATTTTCATTCCTAAATGCAAGTACAATTTATTTGGGATCACAATCAAATTTCGTTACAACTAATACGAGTTTAAACTTTTGGTTCATGTCATTGTCAGAGTTAACCCTAGTGTTTTATACTTTGGACAACCACTATTAGACAAGTCACTGCCAGTGACGAAATATTTTTTATGGATTTGAAGTTATTGAAATGGACGGATTTATTGGTAGAATATTGCGTTGAATATTTCTCCGTGCGTAAGTCCGTCGGAAAACCATTCAGTCGATACTCGATAGTATACAAATTGTTTTCTGGAAGTGGGTTTGGACGAATAATTAAACGGACTAACTTCCGTTTTTAATAGTCCCTCGGTGATGATGCGATTACCGGTGTAAATGAGTTGGACTCGTAAGATTTCAATCAAATTCATGATTCAAAGATGAATGTAAAATTTTCAAAATTCTCTTTAATTTTAATTTTAAATAATGTTATTTTGAAATCACAGGAGATAATTTTATCTCTTATGTCAGAAGAAATATTTTTTCCATATAAAGTATTTTGCTTGATCTAACCTGTTAACGTGATGTAAACTAAATTATACGTTTGCTTTTGTCTATATTAAAAAATCAAAAAATCTGGCCTAAGCTTATTTAAACTTATCAAACCTTTATGACCTGTCAAGAATTATAAAAAGTAAATAAAATAATATTGTTTTATTAAAAACTTGAGCTATAAGCTTGGAGATCAGACCTTATAAAAGTAAACCTATAGCTTATTTTTTAAATACTTTTTTTTTTCAAAATTTAAGCTTGTTTTATTTTATTTAATATATTAAGCTAAGTTTAGCCTTGTGTAAGCAGGGTCGTATGTCCCAGATAGGTTAAATGACTTATTTACATCCCTAGATAATGGATTGTATCGATGTAAATGAGTCAGACAAAACTATGCTTTAACCTAAATAGGTTAGTCTTATATAAAATGTTTTAAGATTGACTTGATTTATTAGCCTGACATAAGCCAAGTTATATAGGTTTGATCTAACTTGATTTTAAAAAATATAAGGTTTGATGTAGTCTATCAAGCATTTAAAAATGACATATTGAGTTTATCGAGGAAAAAAATGACATGTTGCACTCTGCAAATTATAGGTAAGGATTACTTTGTTTTCTTTGTATATTTAAATTGATGGAAAGTCACACCATGACCCAAAATATTAATAATTTAACTATGTTGCTGAAAATAAAAATAAAATAATGATAAGGATACAAAATGATTAATTAAATTTCAAAACAAATAAACTTATCCACTCACTCAAACACAACTGCCTTCTAAAAATAAATAAATAAATAAAATTAAATCATTCAAAACACAACATAAATCTCAGATCTCAAATCACGTCAAATCTATTACTTTTCCTTTTTCCCCCGAACAAATCACAATCATATATGTTATTTAATTTGGATTTTAATTTGATTATAATTTATTATATTTCAAATTATTGCTTCTTTGGACATGTGAGAAAAAGATTGTTTGGCTATGTATAATGGGTTAACTCTAAGTGCATCATTTTTCCCTGTTAGAAAAAAGATTCGTTTTAGAATCTGCTTTTACTTCATTGATATCAACTATCTCAAAATGTCCATGTGAAACCATTTTTGTTACTACATCGAACAAAGGTAGAACTTGAGAAGGAATTTCAGAATTGTCATAATTATGCTTCACCATGATAACTATAAAAATCTGAATTGTGTTTACTGCTTCTTCGGGGATGGGTTCTTCTGCAATGTCCATAGACTCTAACTAGATTGAATAATTGAATTTTCCTTTTGATATGCCAACAATTATAGACTAATTTTGGATATAATTAATCTTCTGTTCATAGATTGAATCATTGTCGCAATCTTGCTCTCCATTAAAATCATCATATATTGGATCATTGTCACAATCTTGTTCTTCTTCAAAATAATCATAGATTGGATCAACCTCACAATCTTGTTCTTCATTGGAGTCATCATGTATGGGACAACCAACATATACTGAAATGTCATGAATCTAGATCGTCATCTAGCTATCTTGAAAAGTAGACTAATTTTCAGGTTGTTCTCCGCAATTCTATCTCTGGTTTAGAATCGGTAAAGGGTTGACATCCTCCTCTTCATTACCAAATGCGTCATCTGATTCCATTACTTCTTCATATTGAATGTTCAACTTTGTCTAGGCAAGCCATCACTCCAAATCTTGAATTCGCTGCTTTACACAAGTACAAGTTGTCGCTTTAGATCTTGGATCTGCATTCCGAGCTCCTCATTTTCTAGGTCTCGTGGTTTTATTTGGTGTGATTGTCTATTTTCTTCAGGAACAAAACCACGCCCCTTGCCTTCACGATTCCTCCATTCACGATCTCCACGATTTTGTTTAGTTATTAGTTGAAGGCAACATAATGCTTTGATACCAAATGATGCCGAAAGCTCGTAGAAAAAATGTTAAACAAAAAGTTGGGATTTGATAAAAGAAAAACCCTTAGTTTTTAATTTGTTATATCAAAATAATAAAATATTCAACTCCTACACTAAGGATCTTCAACACCATTTTATAGACCAATAATAAAACAATTTAAAATTTAAAATTCTAAAAATAATTATAAGGATAACTACCCTCTAAAATAATTAAATAATACAATTGAATTATTCAAAACATATTCCAAATCTCTAATATCAAATCATGTCAAATTTATTGTTTTTTCTTTTTTTATCAAACAAATCACAATTATATTTGTTACTTTTTTTTTTGGTAAGCTATATTTGTTACTTTATTTAGACTTGAATTTGGTCGTGATTTGTTACATTTCAAATTATTGCTTTATGGGCATATGAAAAATTGTTTGATCTATTTTTTAATAAAAATTAAGTCAGAATTTATCAAAAATTGAGGATAGTTCTTGGATAAGTTAGATCATTTATGTATTAAAATCTAAGAATTAATAGCAATGTCAACTCATTTTGAAAAATTATAAAAATAATTTAATTCTTGCTATCAGTCTTTTTTTTTTTATTAAGAGGCAGAATTATTAATTCGTTACTTAGTCATCTAGGCAATTCAGTTTATATTTTAACATATTGATCAACTAGTATTGTAAACCCAAAGTTTGGGGAACAATATTTTTTCTTTTAAGGTTATACTTACAGTCTATTTTTTTTTACAACTATATCTTAACCGTTGATTTTCGTCAATCAACGGTTATTGTTTATTGCGAATTAATAATTTAATTTGCGAAAATCTTTACTGTTGATTGACGAAAATCAATGATTAAAATATGGTTGTAAGAAGTTATAAATGAAAATAGGTTGTAAGTATAACTTTTTTTTTTAAACACGATACTTTTATATCCATATTTTAAAAAAATAAAATAAAACTTTTGACTAGGCATCCCGAAATCCTCATGCAATATGTTTTTTTTTTATTCGTTGTCCTTGAAAGAGAAATCCTTAGCCACACTTAATGTTTTATTTATAAAGTAAATACTTTTTTTGGTCCTCATCAAATTTTACGATGTCCGTTCTAGTCCCTAGCAAATAAAAAGGCCCATCGTGGTCCCTAAAAATTTCAAAATGGACCCATTTAGTTGAAATCGAGGTCTCTCACAAATTCAAAAAAGACCCATATTAGTCCCTAAAATGACTAAAATAGGTCCATTTTCAATTTCTTAGAGATCACGATGGACCTTTTTATTTGCTAGGGACTAAAACGGGCATCGTAAAATTTGCTGAGGACCAAAAATGATATTTACTCTTATTTATATTTGATTGCCACTTGAGCTGTTAATCAATTGCCGTTTTTTTTTGGTGAGCAATCAATTGTCCTTTATTTCTTATTTGTCTAACACAATGACACTCAATTTTTCCTTGCGAGCTCAGTTTTTTATTATAAGAACAAAAGTCTTGTTCTCTTCTTCTCCTTCTTCTTTTCCCGGTTATTGCTAGCATACCAGTAGATTCATAGTGTACATATGCTTTTGGATTTAAAAATGTTACAGAAAAATCATAAAACTCAAAGATAATACTACCTATATAGAATCAACAATCTCTTTGCTATAAAATTTCCTTATTATCATTTGCAGTAATCGTAACTTTGTCATCATGGTAAAGATTCAACATAAACCACCTTCAAACAGGACACAAATATCCTTCTTAATAGTACAGGGCACAAAATAAAATAGTAAAAGAGAAAAAAAAATGTATCCCATTGATTTAGTTTCTTGCAATAATTTAAGTCTGATAAATTTAAATTTTTTTCATAAATCAAAATGGATTAATTAAGAACTAAGAATTAAATATTAAAGTAATTGTAAGGAATAATTTCAACCCAATAGCTTAAACTATTGACTACATTAATACTTTTATATTTCTCTAACATACCCTCTCACACGAGAGTTTATTGAGCTCAAAAGGTGAATGATACAATATATCTAATCTGCCAGCATTAAGAAACTGCATAATATTTAATTATTTTTATTAAGAGAATAGGGACAGTAATAATCAAATCCATGACCATTTAGTCATGTCGATCGGCTCTGTTACCATGTAGATAAACAATTCAATCCAAAAACTTAACATGTTAGATGAGATTACGTTAAATTAACGGTTTTATATATGAGTTTATTATTTCTCATGTTGTAGAAGATAAATTTATTTTCTACACATACATAAAAGTATATGAGTCCATATTTTTCTTTTCTATCTCTTCTTTTCATATGAACCCATATAAGTCACACATACTTTTATACATATATATGAGATAAAATTATTTTTTATAATACGAGAAACATTAATCCCTTTGTATTTATATAACAATAATTTAGAATGTTGTATACAAAATTGATGCACTATCTTTAAATGATAATTGAATAAACGAAAGGAGATAAAGTCACATCAAATTGATCTATAAAAAAAAGCAAAATTTCTAATTGACAATTTGAACCTTTTTCTTTTCTCTGGTAGGTGTCTTTGCATTTTGTATGTGTGAAACTAATTCCCAACCAAATGAAATAAATGAAATGGTGATAACTCAATTGGTGATAGGAAAGGAGCTAAGTAAATGGAAAGGAAAAGGTTTTGGTTCGATCCTTATATATTATTTTTGGGAGAAATTTAAATATTTTTATCCCTGATCCGCCCGCACTCCAGATTAGTTCTATAGCCGACTTAAAGAGTCAAAGCTTGTGGGGATACTAGAGGAGCCAACTCATCTCAAAGAAGTAATTAGCATTGTGTTAACTCCAAAAAAAATAAAAAAAAATCCCACCAAGACATTTTTAGTAAAAAATAATAATCCCATCTAGACATTTAATAATGTGAATCTCCTTAGAGGTGCTTCTAATGAGATTTGAGCTTGTATTACAAATAAAATTCACCTACATAATTTTTTTTTAAATATTTGAACTTTTGTAAGAACCAACTGCTACCAGACGAATATAATGAAATTTGGTGAAATGAATTAAAAGAGTGAAAATATAGTGGGGAAGAAAGAAAGAAAGAAAGAATATGAAAGAAAGTAAAGAGAAAAGCAAACAACAAAAGAAAAGTACTCAACATTAATTTCCATGGAAAAATTTGTCCACCTTCTAGATCTTGGAAATTACAAACAATTTTCTCACCCAAGAAGAATTAACTACTTTTACCAGATAATGAACCCAATTCTTCTTAAATACTCGACTTATAGCTTTCTTGTTAACTTTTCCACATGGTCCTGCTGAGATGCTGTCCCATTAAGCAGAACAAGACAAGGATAATTTCCATGTACTAGGGGTTTATGCCTAGCATCACGAATAGTATTGGTAGGAAATTCAACAAGACTAGATCACAAGCTATAGAATTGAGTATTATTCAAAGGCACACTTGATTTGCAATATCATATCAATACAATTTCCTGGAAAATCTACAGTATGAACTTTGGAATTCAAATTTTTGTAGCTGAATTGTGGAAAAGAATCAATATTCAACAAGACTAGACCGAGATATTAAAGACTTGAGTTGGAATGACTATTAAATAAGGTAAAGTATGAAATTTGAATTAGGTGGAAATTTATATATTATATGCTTTGTTCTCATTTTTAACAATCGAATGGTTGTAGCCATTCTAGTGCCTAGAAGGACAGATTGGAAAAATAAAAAGATAGATAGACACTTTAATTATTAAAAAAAAAATGAAAGAAAATTAAATGTGGTACCAAAATATGTTATTATGCATGCTGACATGCTACTATTATTCAAATCATAACACTTAAACAATGTTAAGAACCAATTTAACTCAAAATATTAAGGTGTTGAGTGAGAGCTTTTTTAATTGTTTATATTATTTTATAATACACCCCCTCATGCAAGAGCCCTTTAGACTTGAAACTTTGTTACCATGTAAAGAACTAATTCAACTCAAAATCTTAAGGTGTTGGGCAGGGGCGGACCCAGGGGGGTGCTAGGGTTGGCGCCCCCCCTCCCCCCCCCCCAAATTTGAAGAATTTTTTTGACATAAGTATAATGCAAGAAACCTCCATTTTTTCTCTCCATTAATGTGAAGTGGTTTTCTCCCACCGCAGAGAGTTTATACAACTTCTTTATATTCTCAGGTCCTATATCTATTGAAACCCCTCTAATTCTAAGTGCATTTTTTCTCCCTCCAAGAAAGTTAACGAAATAAACAAAACAAAAAAAGAATGAGAAAGAGTGCAGTACCATGATTAGATCTTGTCGAATTGAAAAGTAAGCTCAGGGTTTAGTTTGGGGGTTTTAGAGAGAGTTAAGAGATAGAGAAAAGAAAGTCACGATTATCAAATCCAGGATTTAATGCTTTCTTGTCTTTTTTTGCTTAACAAAAAATAGGTTTATTTAAGATTACATCATAGTGTTGGGAGAGTATCAGTGACCACTAATAGAGCTACATGGTTTCTCTTAGTTCAAATTTTTTTAGCTACGTGGCGCTTGTTTGTTGGCACAGACCTGGTGGTAACAATTAGCATATGGAATTAGCATTAAATTATGGGAAAAGGTATGTTTACAATTTTTTTTTACAAATTACACTAAGTATAACCAGTCATACACTCTTGATTATAGTATGACGGTCAAACAGTGTAGTTTGTAAGAGTTTCTAAATAAAAAATTTGTAAATATAACCTCCCCTTAAATTATAGTTTAAACCTCGACTTGAAACTTAAAGTTTCAACTTTTATTATGCTTAGAAGTTAGCACAAATCTTCCCATCCATGAATAAAAATAAGAAGTCCGAGAGTCTTATGAAAGATTGAACCTTATTCTTTCGATCCCTCTCCTTTTCTGATGATTCGTGACAGAGAGGGAAGTGAGGGACATGAGGGTTTTGGTGATTGTGCTTCTTGTCAATCTGTCTCTTCTGATTTATCTTTGACTTTTTTTCTTGTTGAGCTAACAGTGAGTAAATAGAAAAAGAGGTTAAAAAATGAGGAGGGTCTGCTTTGAATTATCTATTTAGATTATAGTAATTAGTACATATTTCTTGTGAAATCTAAACCTTTGTTCTCTTATCTTTTTCTTTGCATAAAAAATATTCATTTTAGGGGTTGAAAATGTGTAGTTTTTTTCAAGTTGATAGTAGATTTTACTGTGACATCTTCCACCTCTCTCTCTGTCTCCATCTTTCTCTCTATAACAAGTTAAAAGAGTTATTGATGTGTTATGTTCTTTGGATTGGTGTTTCGGCGGTCTCCCACATATTGTGGTTGAAGAGAGGAACAAATATTTATGTTTTTGTATTTTGGCCTCTCATATATTATATTTGAAGAAAGAAACAAATGTTTAATTTTTAGCTCCCACAGAAAAAAATTCCTGGGTCCGCAACTGATGTTGAATGAGGGCTTTTTCGGTGATTTATATTGTTCCCTAATAACTAATACGACTTTGTCCTAACTCGTACTTAGAAGTTAATAACTTCTTCAATTATATAAGAATGATGGAGCTACTGCATCACCTACCTCGTGGTAAATAGATTCCCACTTAGTTGAAATGCTTCATGGTAAATAGAAATGCTTAATGATTAATGATTAATGATTTATAATAGGATACTTATCTCCTCATCAACCTTATTTTGGCCTATAGAAAGACGTTATCATAAATACAAAAGTTTTAACTTATTGCTAATCTACCATAAAACTTATACCAAATTGCTGCCATATAAATGATTGTGATGCGATATCTTACATGTCATTAATCTACTTTAGAAAATGCTAAATGGCGCGAAGGCATTTTCTATTAAATGTGTTACAAATAATATTAAATAATACGACAAACATATAGATCAATTAGTAAACGGTTATTTTAGCTTATCAAATGGTCTCGAATTAAAGTTTCGAGAAACGTAGCTATTTGGGTTAACAACTCTAGCTAAGGTATGTGCAAATAAAGTTTAAAAACTTAATTAAATTATAATAAAATTTCTTAGTACATACAAAGCATAAATATAATGTAAAATACTTAATACAAGAATATGATTCATGTATAAAAGAATAAAACAAATTGAAAAATAGTATTTTTTATAAATATATATATATATATATATTATTTATTAATAATATATAAAATCTAAATTTGTTATATATTATTAATGAATAATATAATATAAAATAATAAATATGCCCTCACCTAACAACTTAAATTTTTGAGGCAATTGATTATTTGTCATAGGGCCTGTTTGGATGGGCTTGTATAAAAGGACTTTTTATGCCTTGTTTATTTTAAAAGTATTTTTTACAAAAGCAAAAGCTATTTAATTTTTTTTTTAAATATTTGAATTTTGAAAAAAATATTTAACGTTTGACTTTTTTTTAGAAGCTAAAATTTTTAACTTCAAAAAAGTACAGGTTTTTGACCTTTTTTGTAACTTATATTTAAAAAAAAAAAAACAAACAAACATTCAAATAGACTTTGTAATAGAAGTGTTTTTTTCCTCCTAAAAAAACAATTTTTGGCTAAAAAAAACACTCATCCAAACAAGCCTGTAGTATCGATTAAAGCGGTGTCATTATCCTTGACCTCTTTGTCTAGATAAACATTCTTGTGTGGTGGGTGTGTTAATCATCCATGCTTTAATAGTATGTGAAGAGATATAATAAAATGATTTATATACTTCGATTCAATAACTTAAACATTAAGAAGAGTTGGTTGAATTGGAACCTATAACCAAGTAGTTTATAGATCGATCTTTATTGCCTTCAATATTCTTCAGATAAAAACAAAACAAAATTAAATTTAACTACATGGTCACATAAAATAAATAAATATATCTGTGCATCATCCATGTTTGAAAGCTCAAATGATTCTCGCGAAAAATCTAGACTTGAAAGTTGAATCAACCGTCTATCCACTTTTTTTTTTTTTGGTCAATGTGTGATAACAAACATAAAACCCTAAAACCATTTATATCTATATGTTTAAAATAAAAACAAACTTTGTACTAAAAAGGAAAAAAAAACTTACCAAGTGTTGATATGATAATGTATATGTGGATTTAATAATGCAGACAGATCTATCAATCTTTGCGCTCATATATATATATATATATATATATATATATATATATATATGAGGTAGGATCCTTTGACACTAGTGTCAAATTTAAAATTTGACACCTCATCTGAGAGTCGTCAGATAAAAAAAGATCAATGGTGTCACATGCTTGCAAATCAGAGTCGTTGATCTTTTTTGATCTAACGGCTCTCAGATGAAGTGTCAAAATTAAAATTTTACACAGGTGTCAAAGGATCCTACCTCTATATATATATATATATATATATATATATATATATATATATATATATATATATGGATGTTAACAGGCTGAGCCTTAAAATGTTACGTCTGTGTTTAAATGTGTCAGCTTAATTAAGCCTGCGATTTGTTATGAATATAATTATTGGCATGTGGCCTGACTTATTTACAAAAAATGAAAGCCTGATTTAGCCTGTTTAAAAAAGATAAGACAACAAAAATTTATCCGAACATAATGTACAATCAACAACACTAGTAATTTCATAAATATTCATAAATTCAATATATATCCAAACAACATAATATAGAACAAAATCATTCAAAAAGTCTGTTTAACCAATAAAATGAGATGAAATGGATTGAGGAGAAAGAGGGCTAGCACAAGTAGTATAAAAAATTATATAAAATAAAAATTAATATATTAGGTCAGCTTGAGAGCAATGTTGTTAAAATCGAGATTTTAAGTAAAATCGAAAAGAAACTAAAAAATCGTAAAACGTGAAATCGTAAAAGCGTTTGGAATATTGGTAAAATCGTTTTGATGAAAAAAAAATCGTAAAAATGTAAAATCGTAGTGATAAATCGAGATTTTAACAACTATGCCTGAGAGGCTCTAAGACCGAGCTTTTGAATTGAAGCCTGAAGTTTTTTTATTAAACGAACTTTTATACAAGTCCAAGCCTGGTTCAAACAACCAATTTTAAGCATGTTGCTTTACAAGATGAGCCAAAAGCCCCTTGTATTCTTTTATCACCCATATATATATATATATATATATATATATATATATATATATATATATATATATGTATATATACGAGGTAGGATCCTTTGACACCGGTGTCAAATTTGAAATTTGACACCTCATCTGATAATCATTAGATCAAAAAAGATCAATGGTGTCACATGTTTACAAATCAGAGCCATTGATGTTTTTTGATCTAACGACTCTCAGATGAGGTATCAAATTTCAAATTTGACACCGGTGTGAAAGGATCTTGCCTCTATATATATATATATATATATATATATATATATATATATATATATATATATATATAGGGCAGGATATTCTTATACCTGTATAAGAGTTAGAAGTCTTACACTCAATCTTGACCATTGATCCACTTGTATCCAATGGTTCACATCATTATAAAATTTGAACCCTTAGATATAAGTGAGATCAACAGACAAGATTAAAAGTGTAATTTACACTAGTGTAAAATGATTCTGACGTGTATATATATATATATATATATATTTATTTATTTATATATATATATATACTTTGCTCGGATTAACTTTTATTGATAAAAAAGACTTTTTTCAAAAAACGTCCTTTAAATTATAATTTTGTACTTTTGTCTTATATATTTATGTATCATTTAACGAAAGACTATTCTTTCCTCGATTACTGAGAATTTGCTCCCCACAACTAGTTTCCTATAAACTCAAACCTCTAAATTTGGAATCCTTAAATTATACAAAGTTTTTGTGCGCATGCAATGTTATATTTTAGTATATTTTGGTGGAGAAAAAGTTCAAGTACGATTTAATGTATAACTTTGTACTTTAGAAAAAAAAAGAATTTTCACAACAGTAAAAAAGTTCAAACTTAATTTTTTTTCAAATTTTATATCTAAATGTTTAATAAATTTTAATTTGAAAATATCTTTTAAAAATCACATATATATATATATATATATATATATATATATATATATAAACAAAGTTCTGTAAAAGTTCATTTAAAGCAGCCCCGTGCTTACTAATTACAAATAATTAATTAATGAGGTAAATTACAGATATATAGTAAGGAGGCAATAAAATAAATTCATTATTAGTTTCTATTTTGTGAATAAGTTAAGCCATATATAAACCTTACATTAAATTAGTTTGTATTCTTTTAAATAAAAAATATACATGTAAAAATAATTGGGGTAATTAAACCCCACCCCGGGCCCTGTGCATATGCATATTGTCAGGTTTTGCTGGGTCATCATAAAATAATTGAATGCTCCATAACTATTCATGGATGCTTTAGCTACTCCAATAAGTTAGAAGTTAGAAGTTAGAAGAAATTACACTGGTCATCTCATATCAGTTAGAAGTTCAATAATCTTCAAAGAAAAAGCTATGAAAAAGACTTCATATTTGGAATCTTGTTCGAAAGTATGAATCCTATTTAGTTTATTGCTATTAGGTACAAGAAGAAAGTGGGGTTGTTCATTATTATTATTATTATTATTATTATTATTATTATTATTATCAGAGGCCTCCATGTTAGCCACGGGAGAGTTGATGTGTTAGTGAAATATGGATTGTTTGGATGCGAGTAAATCTTCATATTTGCAATATTTATTCTTTTATTAAAGGAAAAATAAATGGGAGTCACATGATGTTAAATATAAAATATTAGGTAAAATAAATTAATTAAATAGTATATTTTTTTATCATTTTTTATTTTTTCACCTGATGATTAATCCAATAGAGTTGACTATAATCACAAGAGCGTTAAAATTTTCCTATTAAAATTGAATAACAAGGATTTAAATTTGAAATGATTGATTAAGCCGAAACAACCCGTTAATTGATCCACATATTTATCATATATTTATTTTATTTTATTTTCACATTTCATAAGTAATGCATTTATTCTTCTTTGGTGAATAGTAAAGAAAATTTCGTGGATGGGCTCAATTCATGGTTCTTCATTTGAGTGTGAAAGTTCCATTTCATAAATTATAATGCAACATGTAAAAAGCATAGAAATTAAAAAGTAAGGTCAGATGTCAACAATCATGTGTTCAAACTGATCACACCCACATTTAGTAATATCAAAGCAACTTCCATATATTTAACTTCCACACCCAAGCTTCATAGCATCTTCTTAGTTACTCACTGGCCCCCACACATTTTCCAATATAACGTGGCCTCAACACAACAAACGTAACCCTCCCAAGCATGTTATTTTTCCTATATAAATAAACCCCCCAAACCCCATGGGATTCTCACACTCTTAACCACAACAACAACAACATCATCATCATCAATAACAACAACAACCCTGTTCTCACAACAACTCTGTTTTCGTCCTACTTTGCTTCAATATCTAAATGGACAACCTTGCAAAATGCAAAGCAAACTACACCACACTCACCCCTTTAACTTTTCTCATGAGAGCAGCTTCATGCTACTCAAACCGTACCTCAATCATCCATGATGGAACCCGTTTCACTTGGTCACAAACTCATCATCGTTGCCTTCGCCTTGCTTCCTCTCTCCGTTCCCTCAATATTGCTAAGAATGATGTTGTAAGTGTAATACATAACTTTTCTTGTACTCATAAATTTTTTATGGAATAACTTATTCTACCTATCATTTTTTTTCTTACTTTTGTCTACTACTTTAAAACATCTTTACATCAGAATCTTAACTAACATTTATCTTTCTCTCTCTTCTTGAGATTCTGATCTAACGATGTTTTAGAGTAGTAGGGAAAGGTAGGCAAAAGAATGATAGGTAGAATAACTTATCCCATTTTTTATAGTATGTATAAAGTACAAAACATCAACAAAGTGAGAAGTTAAATTCCAATAATCATGCATGCATGAAGTTTGTGTACTAATTAATAATTTGTTTGTGGTTAATGGAACAGGTTTCAGTGCTGGCACCTAACATTCCAGCAATGTATGAGATGCATTTTGCAGTGCCTATGGCTGGTGCTGTGCTCAACACCATTAACACCCGTTTGGATGCTAAGAACATAGCCACCATTCTTAGGCACTCTGAAGCCAAAGTCTTCTTTGTGGACTATGAGTATGTCTCCAAGGCAAGAGATGCTCTAAGGATGCTCATCGGAGATAATCTTCAAAAGGGTGGAAAACCAACAGAACAGTACTATAAATCTCTACCACTAGTCATTGTCATAGATGACATAAACTCTCCCACTGGAATCCGGCTAGGTGAGCTGGAATATGAGCAAATGGTTCACCATGGTAATCCAAATTATGTTCCTGAGGAAATCCAAGATGAATGGGCCCCAATTGCTTTGAATTACACATCAGGTACAACTTCAGAACCCAAAGGAGTTGTTTATAGCCACAGAGGAGCATACCTCAGTACTTTGAGCCTAATACTTGGATGGGAAATGGGAAGTGAACCAGTTTACCTTTGGACACTTCCTATGTTCCATTGCAATGGTTGGACCTTCACTTGGGGAGTTGCTGCAAGAGGTGGTACCAATGTTTGCCTTAGGAACACTGCAGCATGTGACATATACAGGAACATAGCTTTCCATAATGTGACACACATGTGTTGCGCACCAATTGTGTTCAACATCATTTTAGAAGCCAAGCCAAGTGAGAGGTGCTTGATCAAATCCCCGGTTCAAATACTCACTGGTGGAGCACCACCACCTGCATCACTTCTTGAGAAAATCGAGTCACTTGGTTTCCATGTCACACATGCATATGGTCTCACTGAGGCAACAGGACCAGCACTTGTGTGTGAGTGGCAACAGAAGTGGAACCAGCTTCCTAAGCAAGAACAAGCACAGCTGAAAGCACGTCAAGGTGTTAGTGTGTTGACTCTTGCTGATGTTGATGTGAAGAACCTTGACACAATGGAAAGTGTGCCAAGAGATGGAAAGACAATGGGGGAGATTGTGTTGAAAGGAAGTGGTATCATGATGGGGTACTACAAAAACCCTGAAGAAACATCAAAAGTTTTCAACAATGGTTGGTTTAGTACTGGGGATGTTGGGGTTATACACCCAGATGGTTATTTGGAAATCAAGGATAGGTCCAAAGATGTGATCATTTCAGGAGGAGAAAACATAAGCAGTGTAGAAGTTGAATCTGTTCTGTATAGGCACCCAAGTGTGTTGGAGGCTGCAGTGGTTGCAATGCCACATCCAAGGTGGGGTGAAAGCCCTTGTGCTTTTGTGTCATTGAAAAAGAACAACTCATCAGGAACAGCAAAAGATGTTACCGAGTCAGATATAATTGCCTATTGCAGGAAGAACATGTCACCCTTTATGGTTCCTAAGATGGTGAAGTTTATGGAGGAGCTGCCAAAGACTTCAACTGGGAAGATTCAGAAGTTTGAATTAAGAGTGAAGGCAAAAGCATTCGTGGTATCTGAGAATCTGCAATCCAAAAACAAGAAGTCTAGCCAAGTCAATCATAATATTGGTGGTTATAGTAATGAGCAGGTTTTGGCTGTGTCTCGTCTTTGAAGTTTGAAGTCTTTGTTTATTTCAAAATGACAAAAAAGAAAGAATAGTGTGTGTAAATAATGAGAAATTGGCTATTTGCTTATTTAATTAGTTTAAACTTTACGAACTCCAAAGGCATTAGTTTCAAGTTTGAACTTGTTTTGTAGCAGAGTGCCAAAATATAAATAACTTTTCCACCTTCTTGTTTCCTCTTTTGTTTATCATTCTGTTTAATTTTTCTAACAATAGCATGTCGTTGCATTGTAAATGACCATTTTTACAATTTTGTGTATGTTAGTGCTAAGAATGGTCCTCGAAAGATAAGAGTAATTTCACAGAACACGAACAACATTAACATTATTTTGTTTGAGGACCATTTTAATGAAAGTCTATGCCCTATTTTTATCTTTTTTTTTTAGTACACTATTTTTTATCTTTATCCATGTGCACTTCGTATTATGACATGGCCCTGATTTATTCCACTACAATATGGTGGTACTTTCATTCTGAAAAAGCCATAATCATGTTTTGTTTTTTTACTTTGGACAAGACAAATGCTGTAGCGTCCTTCTCCTACCTCTGGTCGTTTCTTAAATAATGATGCTATTAATGAGCGTTACTTCAAATCTATACTATTTTCACTTATGAATGATTACTTGCTATTTGTACACTTATTTTACTTACCTCATAAAAATACAAGGATTTCCCTTACTAATAAGCCGTTTACCTTTATAGTTTTACAAAGAGTTTATTTCTTCGATTTGAACCCATAACCTTCCAATTACGAGGAACAAATATAATAACTCTAATATAATAACTCTAATTTGTAAAATATCTAATTGCATTGAATTAATTAATTAATCATGCATACAGAGAATTAATTAAGAGGCACATTGTTATAATTGTAGTTTTGGGTTTCATTTAAATTACACTATTGATTTAATCAGAAATGCACTATGTTTAAAAAAAAAAAGTTTTGCCTTTTCTTTTAATTGGACAGTGATTGTAATCGCCTTTAATATTATACGTCATGTTAACGAACCGGGGGTAGAATGGGCGTTACAACAAACATATTGCTACGGCAGGGCTAGCTTAACCTAAAATACCTAAATTTATATTATTATTTTTGATAAATAACCTGGAAGTATCCTCACACAACCTCCTCTAACCATCTTGTTCTCGGAGTACCACCCCCTAAGGTTAGCTCCTCATTGAAAGAACGGGGAGACAGTTTCTCAGTGACTCTCAAAGAATTCCAAGAATTTGCTTTAACCAAGATTTGAATCCCTTATCAAAGCAAACCCTTGGACACTCAATTACCAAGGGTTAGATTTACATTTTTTTTACTCAAATAATTAGGGGGTTTTAGGACAGAATTGAAATAAAAAGAATTTGAATTGTTTAGAATATTAAAATTTAGTGAAAAATTATTGAAATTCGATTAATTTTGTAATAAGTGAGAATATGGTTTGGAAGAAAAAAATTGGAATTTTCTAATTTTAGGTGAAATTTGATGTTTTGATCAGTAGGTTTTTAGTGAAAAAAGGTTTAAAATGATTTATATGAAAATTGTGTAAAACACACACAACAACAAAATAGTTGAAGGTTTTATTTAGGTAAAAGAAAACTAATGAAATGAATTGATCGTACCAATTAAAAAAAATTGCAGAATTAAATTAGAAATAAAATTAAAAATAAATAAAAACCAAAATCAATTCTTAAGAAACTTATGTTTCATTAATAATAAAAAAAGCGCGAAATACATCTAATTAAGTTAATTTTTTTTAATTTTAATTAATGATGCACAGAGTTTTCAATATTATAAGAATACTAACAAAAATTTTGTCATGATTGTTCGCCAAAAAGTTTTTTACTGCTTGACTATGATAGATAACAAAATCTTTTTAGTCCACCAAAAAAAAAGATAACAAAATCTTTTAGATGGTAATGGTATATATATGAGTCTCAATGAGTTTGGATCTTTGTCAATTGTTGAAGATAACAACCACAAACAAATTAGTGATGCAGGCTCATCCCACTATATACTAAATATTGTGGTTTGGTTTGGTAGGAGATACTTGAAAATATATTTCTGAAACCAGACTTTGATCACATTCATCTAGTCATTTTCCTTGGGAATAGGAGGAACTATAACTGGTTCTCAGTAGTTTGGCATTATTAATCAATGCATAAATTGAAGGGAAAAGTGTGTATAATTTTGAAGGATGTAAAGTTGTATCATTTTAAGAGAGAGAAAGAGATAGATAAAGGAGGAGAGAGAGTTGACAAAAAAAATAAAGTTGTGGGTCCCACCTCTTTGTGAGAGTGAAAGGATGTAAGTTGTGTAATTTAAATGTATAGACACTTTTCCCTAAATTGAAACACCGACCAATTATAGAGAAGCTCTCTACGGATTTGGAGTTTGGACCTTTGCCTTGCCTTATTTTTGGAGAATGGTTATTGTCAAAGTAAGATTTCGCCATCAGAGCTGCATAATTAAGCATTATCACATTGGCTTGTCTAGTGGTCCATTCAATGTTAGCTTTTCTACTTATCCATTATTTGAGATATGGGAAAAGTGTTTGTGCTTTTAAATGACATAATTTATATCATTTCACTCTTATAAAAAGGTGGCACCCACACCTCTATTTTTTTAATCCATTTTCTCTCCCATTTTTTTATTTTTTTTTCTCATTTAAAATAACACAATTTTACGTCGTTTAAAATAACACACTTTTTTCTTGGGAGATATTTATAGAAATGCTATGGGATTTTTTTATTTATTATTTTGGTGCGTGTGGAAGCTTATGGGGTGGAATCTTGAGTTTTTGTACAGCAAAGGTGAATTCTGCAGAAAAGATGCGATATTTCTACTGTTCATCCAATAATTTGAAAAATGTCTACGCTAGAATAGGGAATAGAAATATTATCTATAAACTAGTTCATTGAAATTATGATATATAGATCCGTCTATATTTTTTTATTTTAAGTTCTTATGATATGTTGTAAACTTGTAATCATATGATCTTAAAAAACATGTACTCCTTTGTTGTATGGATATAATATCTTAAATTATTTGAATTGCAAGATGAAATTTGAGTTTAGAGTTGATTTGGACCAAAAATATGAGTCACAAAGATTGAACTAAGGCAAAAGTCCATTGTGTGATATTGCACGATTAAACCCAAAACAATCCTTAGCAAGGAAGAAACGTATAGAATGCATGTACATGTCATCCCGCAGCATTACTCTAGCAACTTAAGACTAGTCACCACCTTATTCAGCCAATGACTGAATGGCATGGATGAACTTTCAACTAAGGCCAGTGGCGGAGCCACGTTGTGGTCTGTAGCTGCTTTGTCACTGGCTTATTTAGCCACGCTCATTTAGTTACACTTGAAACGTAGCAAATTTTGTTTCAATTTTTTTGAAAATTAGACGCACTCCTGCCTAATCACCGCTTCGTGGATAGATATTGCTTCGCCCAAGGTTCAACTTTGAAGTTCTTACGTTTTGGGCACTGGCTGAATTTTTTGACACTTGCTAACATGTCATGCTGGCTCCGCCACTGACTAAGGCTCGGTCATATAGTTCTTCAAGACTCCAAGTGGTATCCTTCAATTGAAAGTAAGTTGTAAAGAACACACAAATGAGCCGATCAGAATGCATATCAACGCATTTGCTACACAAAGACAGTCGGTTAGTTGTACCTACAAACAAGTCATGTCGCACACTATAATAGAAAGGAAAAAGATATATTCATCTTTCGTATAATAAAAAAATACTGATTTGAGCGTCAGAATGTCTTACAGCTATCTATCCCTACCGAATGGAAGATTTATCTAACTTGTAGATTCCAAACACTACCTCAGAATACCAACTCCTCCAACATTGGCAAGTTTATGCACAAGAACCCTCTAATTTGAATTAGACTCAACCATATATGATTAGACTCAATTTCAAATGATCTGATCAAGCGTCTTTTATAGAAATTTGCTACATAAGACCCATATACAGGGATCAACCGAAGGAGATGCAAGTATTGGTATTCGTCTCTCCTAAAACTTTGATTATTTTATTATTATATGTATAAAATGATATTTGTTTAACAATAATAAACTATTACAACTAATAGTTAGCCCTCCTTAAAAAGTACTTATAATGGTAGTCCATCTTATTATTCTCAACAACATTTGTAACTTTAATATTTTATTTTTACCCTCCATCATAAAAAAAATCTCAGGTTCGCCTCTACCTATAGATATCATAAATCTTCTCTACTGTAATTGAATAAATATATATTAAAAAACTAAGCTGGCATAATAATAATAACAATTTAAGTTTGATCCACTGATAATATTAAAAAAAAAACTTATTGTCACATGACTGCTATTTTTTCTAATATTGATCTAGTGATCATTATTAAGTTCCATTCAAAAATATTTTTTAACACCATTATTGAGATGATGAATATCTTTATGTAGACAAGTTATTCAACACACAACATGTCTTTTGTTAAAGCTGTTGGAATCTAAAAAAATATAAATCTGCAACTGGGTCAGTTTTTTTTTTTTTTGTAAACACAACTGAGTCAGCTTTATTTAAAAAGATTCTTACGTACATTAAGAATATTCTACTGTTTTAGTAAGAATATTCTACTATTTAAGTAAGAATATAATTTATGATATTGCATATTTATGTATGTTGTAAACTTGGAAGGCTAAAATAACACTAAACCCTTGAGTTAAATTAGACTCAATAGTTGCAATATTTGCTATAGTATTACTTTAGGGATGCCTTAGAGATTCTCCATTTACTTACACTACTCTTTTTGTGCACAAATAAAAAGCTACATATTTATTGCAGGTGTGATATTTTTATTATTAATTATTTCTACTACTAAATTACTATTTTATTACTACTTTAATCACTTTTAAATCCCATTTTTCAACCGATAACCTCTGAAAAGTTTCTTAAGAAAGAGAAAAGAAAAATATCTTTTAATATACTCACCGAAGTACATAGTTATATTAAAGTGGTAGGAGAAAAAAAATAGTAGTATGAATATCCTACCTTTATTTATTGATATAATTCTTGTGTAAAAACAAAAAGTATATTCAAATTATGGACTCCCAAGAACATGGGATTTCTTGAATTGTTCTAGTACGAGTTTTGCTAAAAAGATGCCATGTTTTTATTGTTCATCGTACGATTTAAAACGTTTATGCTAGAACAGGGTGTAGAAATATTTAAAACGTTTTTCGTAATCCAATGAAGGTATGATATGTATCAACCAATATTATTATACATAAAGTTCTTATGATATGTTGTTATAAACTTGTAAATCATTAGGATTTCTGGTATGATCTCCAAAAATATGCACTTCTTTGTTGTATGGACGTAATATTTTAATTGATTCTTTGAATTGCGGGATGAAATTTGAGTTTTGCGTCTTGTATAGAAATTGGTTGCATAAGAACCAAGCCATGATGAATCTTCTTTGCGGAAATTGAATAACTAGTTATACAAAAACTAAGTCGGTATAATTAAATGATTTAAGTTTGATCCATTATTAATATTAAAAAACAAAAACACATAATACTCTTATTTAATTACGTAGTATCATCAAATCTTTGAAATTTCATTTTTTATAATAACATTGTGTTGCTCTTGCTTCGTATACCAAATTGCCTTTATATATTTTCTATGACAAGGTAGACAGACAAGAAAACTTCATTGGGCTACTATCAATAGCTCAGTTGATTCAATGCAGAATTTCGAAATGAGATTTATCACAAAACCTCAACGTAAAACTCACTTTGAACTACCAAACAGCAACAGATTATGGGGAAACTCAATTTGAATTTCCTTCAACTCGGATTTGTTATCAATGTTTGACATATATTCGTTTAGGTTATGAACTAAGAGCCTGTTTGGATCCTCTCTTTTTTAAATTAGAAACTACTTATAAGCTAAAGTTAAAAAAAAAAAAACTTAAAAAAAAAAAAAATTAAAAATTGTTTGCTAATTACATAAATTTTTTAACTTAAAAGCACATATTTCAAGAAAACTATCACTCTCTATCTTTATAGCTCTTTATTTTAAACAAAAAAACACTCAATTCAAGAAAAGTATATAAGAGCTTAAAAAAAAGCTCCTCTTAGAAGTTTTTAGCTTTTTTCTTCATTATAAAAAATAGAACTTTTCATTATAAAAGTTTTTCTCAAAATCTGTTTGGCCTAATTTATGCTTATAGCTTTTACTTAAAAAAATGATCAAAACAGACACTAAAGTAACTTATCGTTTAAAAAGGCTATTCTGGGATACAAGGGCATTTTTTGATCATCAAAGCACCCCGGATTGAAATTGTGAAAGCTATGTATATATCTCCAAAAAGAAAGGTGTGAGAGAACTCAGATCAAGGGGGAATGCAAATAATGACTAATCTTGACTGGAAACATAACTGGAAGCTTAACATTCATGCCTTTTCACCCCATATACTCAAAACAAATCAAGGGACTCAAAGTATACAACCAAGGGATATATATTTTGCACCATCAAGTTCTGCTTTATAAAAGTGACATCAAAGTGGGTAGTACTTACAAACCACAGAAAACAGGATTAATGAAGGGAGGGAAAATACAGCCCAGGCACTTATGAACAACATGATGCAGCTCTAGATCCCTCGGCAGGTCTATCAACAAGAACCATCCCTGCTGGGTTTTGAGTTGGCTGAGCCCTTGGTAACCTCTTGGCTGTTTCCATAAGCAATGGTAAGTCAAGCAACATAAACAAAGTTCAGCAGTTTATAGCAAAAGAAACACACTTTAAATGCAAATGCAGGGTATTATAATCATAAACCAGTAAATGCAGAACAATTTGCATGCTTCCAGAACATGTGTTTTAACAGAAATCAGGTGGGGGGAAAGTAACTGAGTAGATGAAAATGACTTCATATGCCAAAAAAATAAAGTAGAAGACCACTAGGCACCGAAGATAAATAATCCAAAATATTACGATGAACTTTGATGAAGACATAGTAAAAAGAAATAAAGAAAGGGCAAGAAACATGGTAACATTATCCAGACCATAAATCCAGACCATAAAGTGTGGACATATAATAGATTGAACACAAATTTCCCGAACAGGGTACATGATGAGTGAGTTCAGACAACCACGTCATAGTCTATAACCAATTACTAAGATTTTATGAATTTTAAAATTCAATCAGGAGTTAATATAATAGCAATTTCTTGGCCAGTAAAGTAGGGAGAGATATTTCCTCAACTCCTTTAAAAGAGAGCTTGCCCTCTCTTTGGACTGATGTCCCCCTTAACTTCATGTTTTTCAGAGCAATTCAATTAAAAAATAAAGAAAATGAAATCATAATCAAGTAGCCTAGAGTATTATACAATAGGAATGGACTCACCTATTTCATAAAATATATCATTAACGTTGGTTGCAGTTTTGGCAGAGGTCTCCATGAAAAAAAGACCATTTTCCTCAGCATATACACGTGCTTCCTGCAATACCAATGAGTCAAAACTGATAAACTGGTCGATCCAAGAAATGTCATTACAGTATATTGGGTATGCAAGCTATCAATCATAAAAGAAGAATCCAAAAATGCTGCAATGATAGATTAAAAATTATAGCAACTTTTGTGTCAAAATTGAAGTTTTTCAAAACAGTGGACAATTAGCAAAATGGTACAACTATCCTATAGGCTAAAACCAGAATCACTGAAAACAGTTTATCCAATTTGCGCTTTGCAAAGAGGCATCAACAACACTTTTATCCCAAACTAGTTGCAAAGAGGCATCAACAATAAAAATACTTTGGGCAAATTACATCAAGTTTAAAACTTTGAATTTTATCCTCTGCCCTCTTGTTTTAGAAAGATTCACTTCCATCTTGAACACTTTGAAGATTCAAAAACAATGGAACTGTTAATCAACTAGTTAAATCTGACAATGGAAACATTGTCTGCTATGTCTGTGATTATTTTCTTTGCCAAAAATTCAAGTGACATATCACTCCCAGGTGCTCTGTCTTCTACTCTTTAGGACCAGAATCCATAGAGTCTACCATTGTTCTTCTTTCTATAATTTAAGCGCACAACACACACTATTGTTAAAGACTATAATTCTTGATAACTAAAATGGCATAAAAAGCAATGTGGAAAAAAACACTTACTTCAGCCGTCACTTTCCTCTTATCTTCCAAGTCAGCTTTGTTACCAGCAAGAGCCATGACCATGTTAGGATTCCCTGTAACAACACCAAAATGAGTGCATTGTTGAAGAATCTAGTTATGCAACTACAGTTACTACAAACCCTATATTACTAGAGAGAGCAAAACCAAAAGTAGCCAATGTTTGATATAATACTTCAGAGCAAACCCTCAAGTCCAGCGTTATTTTTCAACCAAAATATTTATTACCTATTATATGTTGATCTGGAATGTACATCATTGATAGCTAGTCCTTCTAGTAACATGCATGGAAAAATATAACATATTTCAACCATTAAATACTACAGGTAACTTGTTAAATAAACTAAAAAATACTATGTGCGTCTCTGGCTCACTGCAAATGGAATCTCGAATCTCCCTAACTGTTCACAATCTTCTCATGCACACAATCATTCTCACATCATCTCATGCATAATTCCATCCATATATGTGTCATTCTATTGTAAAACATGACTTTAGAATTTCCTTAAAACATGTCACACTATTTAGATCTAACAAATAAAAAATGATATAAGGAATATTGAAGGATTAGGCAAAAGTGCTTTACAAATAAGTTGCACCCAGAAGTTTTTAAATGGTTAATAAATAGTTTGATCTCTTTTTGCTATCTATAAATTTTATTTCTCTTTAGAAAAAAGAAGCATAAGAAACTTCAGAACCAATCAGCTAATACCTTGCTTTTGAAGCTCTTGGACCCACTTCTTAGCTCGTGTAAATGACTCCTATGAAGAGAAGAGAAGAAATCATATTAAACCTTAGTAAATAGACAATTGCAATGTTAAATGCATAGTACTGGCCCCACCCAAAGACAAAAGAATATACAAATCAAACTCTTTTAGGAAAAATATAAAGTTTTCTCCATAGGAATTCAAAATAACACATTTTTCCGAAATTTGCACCAATAATGGTTCAATGTTCACCATAAAAACTCTCAATCTACAAATACTTCACCAAATTTCACAAGGCTTTGGATGAATTCTGTTAAACATAAAACCATTTATGAGCCTTCACCTAACAATTTAAGCTTTTGGGTATTAGACCTTCCTTGACTAAATGGTTAGGAGTTGGATCCTTGCCACTCCCACCGTACATTGTCCATGTTTTAAGTCCAAAAGACTATTGCGTGAGGGGCAGTTAAAATATAAAATCATTCGTTAGACTTCACCCAACAGCTTAAGTTTTTGGGAGATTTGATAATTGACAAATTCTTTCAAATAAACTTCTACCTTATGTGAGGGTGCATGTCAGATATAAAATCATCTATGAGCCTTCACGTAACAGCTTGAGTTTTTGGGAGATTGGGTCATTAACAAATTCTTTAAAATAAACTTCTTCCTTACATTCATTAGTTTCAAGAAATGATAGCATAGATTAGAATAAGTGGGCCCTGAGCATACAATAGTAATGAAGATTGTCCTGGAATATCTTGTGCAAAGTTATTGGCTAAAATGGAACAATCAGATATTCACTTATAAGATGCATATAATGTCTTATAAGTTGGACATAATTCCTTAATAAGGTTTCTTCTGTACACTACTCACAGTTCATATAAATAATGTTTGATTTTGGTCGACAGTCTACACTTTTTGGGCTCTGGACTTATCAACTTCCGGGTTTGAGTTTTGTTTCCTTTTATTCCATTTTAAAGTATACTCCATACATACAAATATTTTACTCAATCATAAAGATTTCAACCCATTAATTATTTTTCAAAAACTACAAAGATACAATGAAATTAGGCAAATCACTGAAGTCTACTAAGAAATGCAGCAAAAGAAGCACTTGCTCATCCACATAACTCACAGAACAAATCTCAACCTCAACCAAATGAGATTTATCATTCCCCTTATGATTTTGAGACCTATCAGCCAGTACAAACAGGCTGCAATTTTTTTCTATGTTCCATACCTAACCATTGTTATACATATCTTAGATATAGTGCACGAGCAATAAAGAAATATCAGCATTAAATTACTTGTCACAAAAACAACTAGTTAATGTACACCAAATATTATTACCAATTCGAAAAAGTACTCAGAAATATACAAAGGCAAAGATATCATACTGAGCTAGTGATGTCATAGACAATGATAGCAGCAGCAGCGCCTCTGTAATACATGGGAGCCAAGCTATGGTATCTCTCTTGTCCCGCTGTGTCCCAAATCTCGAATTTCACTGTTGCATCATTTACTGCCAATGTCTGCGAAAAGAATGCCGCCCCTATTGTTGATTCCTGACACCACAAAAGACACATAAATTCAGTAACAAAACCTCCATGTTTCCTTACATTCAAAACTCCCACACAAAATAACAGCTCTGAGAAGTCAGAACCCAAAACCATCAACATGCACACAACCTCAAAGACTAGATACACTCTCTTCTCACCATACCACAATTTTCTTTGTTGCATCATTTAAAGCTCCAAAATTCTAATGACTTACTCTCACAAGTAACTACCTTCATAACTTTCATGACCAAATCAGGCTGAACATTCTCCACCATACTTTTTAAGAAAAAATTTATTAGAAACAAAATAATCATCCCATTTCTAATCGGTGAATTTCACTGCCAAATCAGCATAAATTACCTAAACTCAATCAATACATGCCCGTGATGAACTACGTGTAATTCAGGGAATATTTTCGTCATACATAACAAAACAAAATAAAAATTTGAAGGAGTCCTTTTAAATTTGAAAATTTTCTCAATCAAAACGAAGAAATAAGGAAAAAAATAGTTAAATGAAAAGTTATAGGAAAAACCTGAAATTCAAGAAATTGACCCTTAACAAAGCGCAAAACGAGGCTGGATTTTCCGGCACCCATATCCCCGAGGAGAACCTGATGGGAAAAAAACAAAGTCAGGGGTATTATCGGAATCGAAAAAAGATGGAGCGAGAAACAGAGGAAACCGAGAAGGATGGACCCACCAATTTTGCATTGAGATTGTTGTGCCCGATCGTAGCCATGGGAAGAGAATTGGATCGATCGGAATCGAAGAGATAAACGAGAACCCAAAAACCAAAAGATTAGAACTTTGCACTTTGCGTATGTGAAGAATTGAAGATTGAATTGATCAAATCAGAGAGAGAGAGAGAGAGAGAGAGGGAGAGTCTCTGTCTCTGAATTGAGAATTCTATTGCTTTTCGCTTACGGTGGGTTTCCTTGCTAGCGTCTGCGTTCAGACGCGCTCGTTTTATCTGTTTTTATTGTCGTTTTTATTGGTCCATTATAATCTTCTAGAAGAAATTAAAAAAAAAAAAAAAAAAACTTTCTCATGATACATTTGAAATTCAAAATAGATTAACTTAATCAAAATCGTAATTTCTCTAAAATTTTCAAAAAAAACTTATGTTAGTTCTTTAAAAGGATTAATATGAATCTATTTTAAATTTTAAAGAATTCACAAATTTTTTTGTAAGAGATTAAATTAAGTTTCATAATATTTGTTGATGATCTAAAAAGATACGTTACTCTTCATCTTATTTTATTTTTTATTTTTTGGTACGTGCGTGTGCTTATTGTTATAGGTGGCTTGACTTTGACATGCAAATGCAAAATTGCTTTTGCTTACAACTTGGGCAACTCTCCAAGAAAGAAACAAGCTCCCAAATTTGATTCCTTTCCACTATGTTGATGAGGCCCATATATGCAAGGGTTCTTATGTGATGGTAAGTTAGATTGGATGTTGCTATGATACTAAAATTCTAGTTTCAGTTTAATTCTTGATGTGATCGTGATATGTCATTTTTATTTTTATTTTGGTAAACCGTGATATGTCATTTTTAAACAAAAGTTGTCGTAACATTTTGCTTTTTTTAAGAATTTATTATTAGCATAAAAACAAATTTTGTGATTCCAGCTCTTATGTAACTTTTTCTTTTATTTTGGTAAACATGCAATTTTTAATTTTGCTCGTGACCGAGTAAGTTTAATTAGTTATAAAAAAATAACAATTTTCAAAATGTAATTGGTAGTATATATCTATAGTTATAATTTCTTTTTTTTCAGTAGATTTAGCTTTGAAATGTCAAATTTATGAGATGCAAAAATTTTGTGGTCCAAGTTTAGAATTTTTTTAGATATTTATATTTTCAATTTTTATGTTAAAAAAATAGTCTAGCTGGCCCGTGAAGAACATAGCTAAGTCTTGTAATAAAAGGTGTAAATAATCAAATTTATGTAAAATATTTTGAGTTTGATCTAATCTATTATGATGGTGTAAGTTAAATTATAGGTCTAATTTGATTTATATTAAAAAATCAAAAGACCTAACATAAATCTGTTAACCATTTAAGCTTATCAAGTCTTCAATATCCATGAAGAATTAAAAAATAAATAAATAAAGTTACATTATTTTATTAATTAAAATTTTGAAATATTTATTTTAATTAAAAATAATAATACTAAATATAAGTCAATTATAGGTCATAAAAATACGTCTACGACCTATTTTTTAAATATATTTTTTTTAAACTTAAGTCGATTTTGTCATACTAAATATATTAAATCATTTATGACTTAACATAGGTTGGATCGTAGGTTGCTAAGAAGATATTGTACTAATAACCCTTTATTCTAAGTGAGAGACTAATTACACCAAAATATTGTCAATGTTCTGTTGAGTGAATATGAACAAATGAGTTTATAAATAAGAGTTCAATCATTGTCTACTCTCATTGTAAATTTGTAATATACCAACACTCTTTCGAAAACGCATGTCTTCTTAACTTTACTGAATGAGATGATAATGATCAGTGGAAGTTTCAAGGTGTCAGATTATCGAGACACAGCTTTACTGAAAAGAGAGGGGAGGTTCCTCCGTCTATAGTCATTGCAATAACTGTTGTTGACATACTTCTTATAATGATTTAGACAATTTTTTTCTTAAATCAATTTTTGGAGTTAATAGTATTCCCTTCTCAATATCGATATTTATAATATGTTAGACGTTTGGATTATATCTACAAGAAAACTTTAAGGGTAGATTGTCAGGACCGGAGTGAGAAATTTGATATGAGGAAGCAAATTGAAAGAGACTTGAACTCTGTAAGTTGTGTGATTTGCTGATTCTTGTCTTTTCTTTCTAATCAAGGGGGTTAACAATTACTTTAATAGGAGTGTTTCTTTGGTGCATGGGATCTATGCTGCATCTGTCTCAAAAAAGAAAAAAAATTAAGAATTGATAGAAAATTCGTGAAAAGATATGAATTAAATGAGAAGAAAATTTTCTCTTTTTGAAAAGAAGATGTACCCAGTAAGGTACATCTGATGTACTGGTCAAATTGCTATGTCTTATCTTTTAACGTCTAAATAGAGTGAGAGCTAGACTGTTATACTCACAGTGTCACATGAGAAATTTTTAACTCTTAAAATAAATAAATAAATTGAAGGGGCCAGGTTTAACATACACAACAAGTTCTGGCCTGTGTAAACCACCTGGAAAAAATTAAGTCATATATAATTATGAAAAATGTTTTCTGCATTTGTGACAGAAATTTTTTATCTGCCACATAAAAAATAAATAGAGAAAAACTGATAAAGAAATAGAACATGGTAATTAATGGACCTCATCCCCCTTTTTCTATCTGTGATCCAGAAAACATTTCCCCATATAATTATTCGTTATAAAGAACAACTGATTTTCTTACATTTCAAGCATGTAATATGAAAAAAAAAATAAACATAATTAATCAATTATAAACTACTTCTTAAATTAACATAAAACTCAGGGTTTTGGGAGAAATATTTATGAGTTTTGTGGTTACAAATACTAATAATCACTCCGTTAAACCGAGATAGGCGTTTGGGCAATCAAAACGACTTTTTTGGGATTCGAACCCGCTTTTTGGTCGTTAGAATTTTATTTTATGTGATGTTCCCACACCCTTCTAGTAGCTCCACTTTCTTCCCCTAAAGTAATTTGATTTCGTACATTTTAAAGGGAAAGTAAAGCAAATAAGAACATCGTTTCCTTTTGGCCTTCTTTTCGGCTTAATGCAAGGACAACAATAATAAGCAGAGACAAACAAAATAGCCTAGGGACACGAAAGCCCGTTGTCTGCCAAGATGTTGATTAAGGAAAATGTTGAGAAGCCACCCAGAACAAGGGTAGGAGGATACCTCCACCATTTATACATCTGTGAGGTACTTTTGAGAGAACTACCAGACCAGTGACGGGTCTAATTTGTAAATCGCAACCCAATTAAAATTCACACATTATGTCCTAAGCCATGTCACATCATTACCTAAATTTTACGTACGCACTATCCAGTCAGTGATCTTATAGAATCAATTTATGTCGGTCTTTAAGATAACTTAAACAAAAGATGATCGACTCTTGTTAGGATAAGACTAAGGAAATGGTGTTACACGTAAGATAATAACTATCACTCGAGAATAGTTAATTCATTATTATATCCAAATAACTAATAATTTGCCACTACGTTATGCAAATTTAAATGAATATTTATTTTTACAAAAAAAAAAAGAGGACAAATCACATCCTCGAGATCTGAAGAGGAATAGTAGTTTCAAGTATTTCATGCCTAACAGAAGCTAGAGGCACGTTTTGCATGTGGCCTTGTTTCTCCAAAAGATATCTCTGACAATTTTCAGCAGCCATAACCCCAGCAGAGTAAGCTCCATGCACAGATCCCTGGTTCTCCAAGCTTACAGCTTCTCCACCAAAGAATAGATTACCCAAGGGTGCACGAAGCTTGTCATACACATCATTTGGTTTTCCAACTAAATCATACGAGTAACAACCAAGAGTGTTTGGATCTGTTCCCCAACGTGACACAAGATACTGAACCTGCAATAATCCAACAAAACAAAAAGTCAGAGGATGTATACACTAGAGAAAGCATAATTTAAGAGATGGTTAGTATGAGGACAAAATGAGAGGTGAACTCACCGGCTCAGAAGCATCAGGGAACATCTTCTTGAGCTGTAGCATTACAAAATTTGCAGCTGACTCATTAGATAGCTTCTCAAGGTCATAAGCAAACCTGCCAGCTGCCATATAGACAAGAATTGGATGGCCTGTTGCTTTATGGAGATTGAGAAAATAGCCACAGGAATAAGAGGTCGAGGAAACAATGCCCAGGAGTTCTACATTAGGCCAAAACACTTTGTCAAATCTTAGGGCAATCTTATTTTCGTTGCCCACACCAAGATCCGAAATTGCAGAAACTTTCCAATCAGGCAGTTTTGGTTCAAATTCAATTAAATTGGCTTTTAGGACTCCAAGAGGAACAGTTATGATAGCAGCATCGGCGACAAAGTTCCTGCCATCCTCAACCGTAACCATAACCTTATTGTAACCACTGGATATCTTGGTCACCCTACATGGTGAGGTATCAGAAAAGGATCAACATCTTACATCCTAATTCATCATTAGAGGAAGGGGATAAAGGAAAAATTAGGGAAGTAATCTTATAATTAAAGTAACAAAATAATTTAAATGAATCCACATTTCTATGGGTTCAAATTTTGAAGTTAGTGCCACGTGCAATTGGTAGACAAGTTACACTAAGAGGAGTTTGGCTTAAATAAACTTAGAAATTGATTTGGAACAGATTCATTGATGGTAAATGAATCAATGAACCACACCAAGTACCAACAAATGTTTCAGATTCAATCATTTAAGTCACCTAAGCATAAGCAAAGGCGTCTGCCCATATCTCAAAAAAAAAAGGCAAAAGGACTGCTAGAATATTAGAAAATTATAATAATATCATTATTAAGTAGTTTAGAGTATCTTCTTAGATGATTTCTTAAGAGTAGTTTTCATATTTCATGATTTGTTTCCTTATTTAATTAGGATTAGGAGTCTTCTATTAATGTGAATAGGGCTTCATGCTTTGTCATCATCATATCCTCTTATCACATCATAGAATATTACTGAGTCTTATTTCTCTTCTTTTCTCCTTCCCTATCTAAATCCCCCTATAATTTCAACAAGAACAAGTGATATGGGTTTTAAAAACAACATATTTATAATTAACAGAAAATCAACCTTTCAAACCAAATAAAATAAATAAATAAAAAAGAATCATCATATTTAGACTTTCCAAACTTGGCATAAACATTTTTTTTTCTTTCTCTACTTATTGCATGTTTTGTCACAAATCATGAAAAATGACCATGCAGTTAAACCATGTATTAGATTTTGCAGGTATACCTGTGGTTCAATCGTATATCAATATCTTTTGCAAGAGCTTTTATAACAGGATCATATCCTTGCACCATGAGTCCATGACCACCAGTGAGGACATGTTCCTATAATTAGGAACCTCAACAATGTAAGTACTAAGTATAAAATTCGAAATTAAATAATGCTACATTGATCGTCCACATATAGATAGAATGCAACAACAACAACCACATTGGCAAGTGAAAAATTTTGATCTCATTTTATCAGCTTAAACCAGAGGGAATAACCAAATGATAAACAAAAAACAACAGCAACAAAAGCCTTCTCCCAATAATCTAATGACATAAGTCAAAAAAGTTATCATGGGAAGCTTATATGTCAAATTAAAAATGTCAAAAGTAACTTAACTCTAACGAGACAAAACACAATTTTTTTAGTTGATTAATTAATGATCATTAATTATTTATCTCCTACATTATATCCATTTTTTTCATGAAGTTCTCAACATTCAAATTATATAATAATTAGAAAGGAAAAATACTTTGTCCGTTTCATAAAAATGAGTAACTTATAGATTTTTGCTGATTATACTCCACTTCACATAATTTCATCCTTTATATCAACAATAATTTAACCTAAGAATATGGTGGCAAATTAAGGTTTATGAATGAAATCATGAATAAAACACAGAAAAACGATATGTTGAAGGTTAGAGGCAAAAGGATATTTTATATCCTTCAACTAATACAATGGCACTTGCCTGATCCCAGGTTTTCAGTGAAATCATATCTGCGTCAGCAGCAAACCAAGCTTCCATTCTGCATATATACCATTGCAGCACTTCATGGGCAAGTCCTTGTTGCCTGCAGAAAACTTAGTCAATTACACTGATAGATAGATTGGAACTTCAAGTCTTAATGCTTGTCCTCAAATTCAATCAAGTACCTTAGTTCTGGATTCCTATCTAGCACAATTGAAATCGCTTGGGAAACTGAAATGTCCTCAGGATGCTCATCCCTCACCTTTTCTGTCTGTAGTCACCAAGTGGCCGTTAGATTCAAGATTAAGATAATCATAATCGTGTTGATGTTTGAAAAACACAACAAGCGATATGCTGCAAAGTAAAAAGATCTTACCTCTTCCAGAATTCTCTTAAAAGTGTCTCCAACTTCAATGACCATCTGTTGTGGAACTTGATGACCGTCTATGTTAAAAAGCATACAACTGGAAAGACAAACTACGGTTATTATCAAACACTACTAGTAGACTTGCAAAAGATCCAGATGTTTTATTGTTTTAAATATTAGTAAATCATATACGTATGCTTCATTTTCACGAGACAATGTTATTCATGAGCACTCCGTGCATAAAGGAAAGGTTATGGGTCACAAAGAGTTACCAAATTGGTAAATTTGCATCTAACCATGTAGGTCAGTTGAAATACTACTTCTCCTAATTCTAAAAATTACATCATAAACCTTCAAATGCATCAACCTTAACAGAATAGCACAAACATGGCAGATTATTTACCTTTCCAAATCATGGTCATATAAGACAGAGTTGTCACCACTGGTACGATATAACGTAAGCCCCAGGCCTCTTATCAATGGAGCCAAGGGATTCTCATTACAGACTCCATGCAGCCTAGAAAATTATCAAGAAAGAACTAATAATATTAAAAATTCATCAATTTCTTACTCATTCCATTCACGGTTCTTTACATTTAAAGAATAGAGCATGATGAGTACAAATAACTAGAAGGGGCGCATCTTACTTATCCAAAAACAATGTATCTTGCTACAATCTCAAACATCATACTTCTAAGGAATATCTTCCAGAATATGTATTATGTGCTAAAAAAGTCTCTTTCAGCATGTCGGTACCAGCAATTCAATTAAACCAAAAACATATGGAGTCTAGCTCCTTACAGACTTCTCACACTACAATTTACAAGAAGAGTAGAAATTAAAACAGAGAGAAGAAAAACAGAGACACTCTCAGACTATTGATACGGCAAAAAACACAGGTCACAGAAGAACAGCATAGCAGCCAACCGAGAACCTCCAAGCTCCCTCTAGGTGCAGATATTCCACTCCCAGAGTTCCCTCAACCTTCCTTGCCTTACTCAAGTCTAGCATGACCTCCCCCCATCCCCCTTCTCTCTTCTTCTCCTATAACCAACTTCTTGTTTGTCCCACTATCTCCCAACTCACCCCCTCCATTCACTGCTTGCCATGTGGCCTTCTCTACAACTAACTCTTTTGGCTTTTTTACACTGATAAACGAACTTCAGTGGCCTAACTCAGCATATAAAAGACAGCTAGCTTCGTAGAAGAAACATTAAAAGTTGAAAAGAAATATTTAAACAAAAAAGTCAATAAATGAAAGAGGTGATGACCGTTTTAAGTTTCTCTCATTGTACTGAATTTTAAGCCTTATGAGTGTGGGAAGAAAATCAAAGGGATATTAGGCTTTATGGACCACGCCAATCAATCTAAAACTGCAATTTAAGTCACCAGCCAAAACTGGAGACGACAATTAGCTTAAAAAGGTAGAAAGCATTGGCAATAGTTTGACAAAAACGAAAAACATGAACCAAACATAAAAAATAAAACAAATAAAAAAAGGATATCATTGATGTTAATAAACAGGGCCAGGGACATAAAGAGAGCCATCTTTGGGGACCTGTACTCTTTGGTTTAATAAAGTCCCTAAGAGATTTTGACGTCTCTTTTTTGGTCAATCTGGGCAATGCCATATATGATGATCTGATTCAAGACTTGGAAGGGAGCTATTGTCATGGGGGATCCAATGGCAGCTTAAGTGTGACAGCAAATATGTAAGCACAGCTTTATGGTGTGAGAAAGGTTTAAATTTTGCTTAAAAGTCTATATTTAACAAATTCAAATACATTGTGCTCTAAGTGTCGTGGGCACATCCCTGTTTTAAACATTACCTAACCCAGAAGTAAGGAAAGAAGAATAGGCAAGCTACCAACTAACAATATACCATGGTAAGATTAATTTTTTTAGAAAACACAGCACGATGCACACCATATTAAAGACAATTTAGAAGTTAATGAATACAATGTACAATTTCTGTTTTAATGAATACAATGTAAAATTTCTGTTCATCTTTCATCTACAAAACAGGAATGTGTGTGTGCGTGTGTTTACGTACAAAAATAAATAAAAATGGGAATGTGACTTTATTGAGGAAGCCTGACCTCAAATGGCTTTACTGAGGAAGCCTGACCCCTTGCACACAGTGTCTTGGGATAACTTTATTGTCTTTTGGATAACTTTTCTAGTCTGATATGATAATTTTTATTTCAATATTTCAAGGTTTAAATAGATAATATGAGTCAACCATAAAAGTAACTACCCACTAACATCAAATAGACTCCACTAATAACAAAACAAGAAAAATAACTACCCGTTACTTAAACAACCCTATAATTCATAAAATAATCAAATAACATAAATAAAACCGTAACATTCCCTCTCCCTAAAATTACTCTTGTCCTAAAGAGTAAGTTCGATATCAAGTAAATGAATCATCTTCAATATCCGCTTCTCCTTCACTTTCGTCCATCACCGCCTCGTCGTCGCTCTCTTTTGTCACTACTTGGATGGTGAACAATTGTTTGCAGTGATGGCCTGGAGTGAATGCGTCATTACAGCGAAAGCCCCTTCTGTCGCCGCTCAGATATCTCTTCGAAGGTCAAACAGCGAACGAGAGTCGAACCGGTGGAGGAGGCGCCACTGTTGGGCCTATTAGCCACCAAGACGTCCAACTGGTTAGAGAATTGGGTGAACATCTCCTTGAATTGCTGCGACAAAGACTAGACCGCGTCTTTCCATACCTGAGCTCTGATCTGATACCAATTGTTACGTACAAAAATAAATAAAAATGGGAATGTGACTTTATTGAGGAAGTCTGGCCTCAAATGGCTTTAATGAGGAATATGAGTCAACCATAAAAGTAACTACCCACTAACATAAAATAGTCTCCACTAATAACAAAACAAGAAAAATAACTACCCGCTACTTAAACAACCCAATAATTCAGAAAATAATCAAATAACATAAATAAAACTGTAACATTCCCTCTCCCTAAAATTACTCTTGTCCTCAAGAGTAAGTTCAATATCAAGTAATTGAATCATCTTCAATATCCGCTTCTCCTTCACTTTCGTCCATCACCGCCTCGTAGTCGCTTTCTTTTGTCACTACTTGGATGGTCAACAATTGTTTGCAGTGATGGCCTGGAGTGACGCTCAGATATCTCTTCGAAGGTCAAACAACGAACGAGAGTTGAACCGGTGGAGGATGCGCTACTGCCGGAAGATGCAGCACCGCTGGTGGGAGTGGATAAAGATGAACCCTTGGTGTTGCTGATTGTTTATGGTCCATCACACATTCTAAGCAGGAAAGATATCTTCTAATTGCAGGCCTCATATAGTTTTGCCAGCCCAATTGCAGATGAGAGGGTGTTGGGCCTCATCGACAAAGACTAGACCGCGTCTTTCCATACCTGAGCTCTTTCCATACATGAGCTCTGATCTGATACCAATTGTTACGTACAAAAATAAATAAAAATGGGAATGTGGCTTTATTGAGGAAGTCTGTCCTCAAATGGCTTTAGTGAGGAATATGAGTCAACCATAAAAGTAACTACCTACTAACATCAAATAGACTCCACTAATAACAAAACAAGAAAAATAACTACCACTACTTAAACAACCCAATAATTCAGAAAATAATCAAATAACATAAATAAAACCGTAACAGTGTGAACAACAAAAACAATTTAAGTGGAACATGTTGAACTTACCATGAGGCTCCCATGTCAACTGGACAACCAAATGAGTAGTCAGTATGAATGCGACCACCAAGCCTATCCCGTGACTCCAGTACAGTCACCTAACCAAATGATGAAAATAAGCCATAGCAGAAAAGCAAGAAAAAATCTTTCGTCCTAATTAAGGAAAATAGAAAGAACAAATAAAGTGGAAGTCTGATCATAACGATATGAACCTTAAAAGATGCGTCATAGAGACTACGTGCTGCAGCAATCCCTGATATTCCAGCACCGATTACAATAACTGACGGGAGAGTTCTGTGTTGTTGCCTCTCAAAGTGTGAGGAAAGAGTGTCTGGTCATCGAACACAAAAATCAGAAGGGGCAAAATCCTAGTACATAATGAGAATGAACTAGATAAACCATATAATGAAAAACTCTCTCCTGCTTTTTCAATAATTTTCATTCAATCTATGAAATATACACTAGTCAAAGGTATTTATGCCATGAAAATTATTGAAAAGCCACAGCAAACCCTACACAACCAAGTGCAATTAAATTACAAATGGATTCTTTATGCAGTAACCATCTATTAGTAGCATGATTACGATCTTAATTATTCCAAAACCATTTTGTAGACAGGTCATATCGCCACCCAAACATCACAACCATTATTAAGAAAGGCTATTATTCATACACAACATTACAGTCATATTAACACACAAACAAACTAGCAAATTCCTGAACATCAACAAAGAAAATGAGAAAGAAAAAAAATTCCAAAATTTTTCAACCAAAATATAAACATTCAATAAAAATAAGAAAAACGTAAAACAAGCAAACGGAGAGCTAATAAAACCAATAAAGCAAATAAAGACGGGAATAGATCCTCTCGTATCTCTTTTCATAAATATTTATGAATTTTAACAAAACGTCATGAATTTTAATACAATCTCGCTATTCAATGTATAATAGAGAGATATACATAAAATTTTCACGGATCCATTCCCGCATAAACGTGTAAAAAATGAAAGAAATGAAAAAAAGTTGAAAACACTAACCATCAAGCAAAGCGGTGGAGAATAAGTGTTTAGGATCCATAAAGAGGCAATTCAAATGTGAAGACTCGAGAGGAACCAATGGAATGAGAGAGACAGAGAGAGAGATATAGAAACAAAGAGGAATTGAATGGTAACGAATTGTTTAAGGGTGTATAGGATTGGGGAAATTGGAGATTAATTGGAATGAATTGCAAAAGATCAAGAGAAGAATGCCGGCAATGAAGCGGCTCAGATAGGAAGAGAAACGCAGCTTCTCAAAACAGATCATAAGGTTATGTTCTTCGTTCTTTCAATCAAAACCAAAAATATCAAACACTTTCCACCAAATATCGCCGGAAACACGACGATTCTTGCATAAGATCGACGGCTAATCGGTAATGCACTCTCTCTCTCTTTCTCTCTCTCTCTCTCGCTATCACACACACAACTGACGCACGCTTTCTCTCTCTTATTTCTCCACCGCCACTTTGATTTGAGAATAGATGCGAAATACACGCAGAACACTCTATTTATACTTCAAGTTCACGGAGATTCTTCGTTTAGATATTTATATTGGGGAAAGTTTAAAAATATAAAATTGTATTTTAAATAAGAGAAAAGAGATAAATTATAGGATAAATATTTCTATCGCCAATAAAATTATCTAAAGCTATTACGTCATTTTGATTAATGAACGGTGTTTTTGTAATTTTAGATGAATTAATGAAGGATATTTTTGTAATTTTATTTATTTTTTTATTATATGCATTTTATCGAAACACCCTTCATTAACTCATCTAAAATTATAGAAACACCCTTCATTAATCAAAACGACGTAGTTTTTGAGATAGTTGTAGATAACCTTATCTAAAGTGATTGTAGAAATATTTTTTTCCTTATATTAAAAAAAGTTTAAAAATATAAAATTATATTTTAAATAAGAGAAAGAGATAAATTATAAGAAAAGAGAATAATATCTTTTCTCTTTTTTAAAATCATCATCTTTTTTAAAAGACGCAGACTTTTTTTTTTATAAGCAAAAGACATAAACTTTACTCATTTATATTTAGGGTAGGGATTGATATTTCTCATATTTTCTCCACATACAAAAATGTATGGAACTATATGAATAAAATAGTAAGAAAAAAATATGAGTCTCACGTAATATAAAATGACAAACATTATTTCTTTATATTTATTCACCACCTATTTTACTTTCACAGTTTCACCTAATATCAAATTTTTCATATTTGTATTTTAAGTATGTTATTAAATAGTGAATATTGGATACTAATATCTCAAGGAAAATGATTAATTTTTAATGTTATATTCATTATTTATCATTGATTAACTTCTATTTAATAATTTAAAATTAATTACAAAAAGTAATAATAGATATGATTATTACTTATTAGAGTTATATTGATGTAAGTTAATTTCATGAAATTAATTTTAGAGGAGGATTTCGTCATTTATGATAGAGACAGTAACGTAACAAAACTGGCTTTTTCTCTTTTCAGTTGCCTTGCACGTTGTAGGAACAGTTTCGGAATTTAGAAAAGGGATATTCCTCTTTTTGTTTCATTGGTTCTTTATATGCTAAGTGTTAATAATAATGTACTAAAAAAAAGTGTGAATAATAATAATTTTATCTTTGTTTTCTCTTTTGGGGAACAGATCCACTTATCACCGAAAAAGTTTACAACTCTTACAGTCAATTTAATTACCGTTGATTTCTGTCAATCTAACGATTATAAATTAATAACATTTATTGTGTCACATTTATTAATTTCCAATAAATTATAACCGTTAAATAAATGAAAATTAACGATGATTAAATTGGTTGTAAAAATTGTAAACTTTTTTGGTAGTAAGTGAATCCACTCCCTTTGTTTTGTACTATATAAATTTTTCGTGATAATTTTTTACTTTTTGTCATATTAAGTTGAATTCGAATATATTGACAGTTTGATATTGTTATTTTAGTATATTATAAAAGGAAATTAATCTGTCAAATAGCTTGGTTTAATGCTCTTTAAATAATATATGATATTGTCAATTTATTATTGATTAAATTGGTTTTTAACATAATACATTATAGGAGTTTTAACTTTACTTAGAATTAATTATTTTACTTTACTACCCCAATATATAATATAAAATGTATAAATTAATAAAAAAACATTATTAATTCAATTAATTTACACTAAAATAAAAATAAACCAACTCAATCAAACTAATTAAATTTCAGTTGCCTGAATAATGGAAACACCAGTTGAAGACGCCTTCAATTATTTTAATTTAAAAGACGCCTTCTACCAACAAGAAAAAAGAAAAAAAAAAGACGCCTTCAATCATTGACGTTATATCAACAATTTTTAAAGGAAATTGTTTCTAACAAAAATAGAACTTAAACCTCACATGAAAAAAATCATTTGGGTTCCTATAAATTAAACCAATTCTAAGAATAAAAACACGACTTTTCTTTACCACCTAAAATATGAATTCCCAATTTACAAAAAAAAAAAAAATATATATATATATATATATATGAATTCCCAACTAAGATATTGTCAGCAACTTCCCATTTTATATCTTTTTCCTTGCCACCAACTATATCAATTTAGCAAGAACAATTAGCCGACCTAACCAAACTAAACAAGGATAATATTAACCATAAAAAAATAATTGTAGGAACATGCTTTGGGACCCAGTTTCCCTTTGTAGTGTTAGGTTTTTGTGATGTCTTTTTTTTAGTACAACCTGTGTGCTAAACCCTTGCACATGGCTAGTACAGATAAGTATTCTGTGTTCTTTCTTCTTTGTGTGTAGTGAGTGGTACAGATAAGTATTCTGTGTTCTTTGTGTGTAGTGCTGACCCCACCACCGCCACAGCTGGTCCAGCTTGAGGCTGCTTTTGATTTTGCTTTGTCTCTTTTTGGTACAATTTCTCATATTCGTTTATTCGTGCATCTGTCTTTGACCAATTAACAAGTTGTGCTTGTGATATTTGCATATATAAATGCTCACAAGTCCAATTATTCTATCCTTTCTTTCTTTTAATTTTGTGTTCCTTTGTAATCAATCATCCCCAACTAGTTTCTATTGTTAAGAATTGAAGAACTATAAGACCGAATAATATTGTATCAAAAATAATAATAATAATACTAAAATAAGAGGTGACCAATTTTAAGGAAAACATTGTCAAATTCAAAATCTGAATTTACGTATCGTCCAATGAAAATCTTGTCAACTATAGTTGACCGATAACCAGCTTCTTTGGGGAACAATTGATATAGAGTTTGTTATTGCTCAAATTGTTCCTTATTAAAAAAAAAAAAAAAAAGTATTTGTTAGGTCCCATGTTATTAGCACATTATCAATCTAATTTTAAAATTTATTAAAGATTTTTTCATCTTTTAAAATTTAAAAGGAATGTTTTGTTGTGTACAAAAGTAAGTTCCTTACGTTCTTGTGCTTATCTTTACAATTAAATAAGTCAAGACATCTCGCTAAATAAAACCTAAAGAACCACTAAACCTATTTAGGGGTCACAACTCACAAGGATTAGGTTCGGCTAGCTTTGGATAAAATTAGAAATTGAATTAGGTTATGTTGTGTCGGGTAAATCAAATCTTAACATATCCAGTTCAATTATAATTGGATCATTCAAGTTAAGTGATCATGTCAACATTTTTCAAAAATTTATTAGAACAAATATAATATCCTAATAATTCATATTATCATATATGATTTTTTTTTGGAAATACAATGAAAACTAAAACAACATAAAAAAAAGCCCTATATTGAGCACAATCTTGGGAGACTAACTCCTCTCAAGTCATTACGAAGCAATTCCAAACAAACCGTTGGAGGGACATCCAACACAATCAGCTGTCCATCCTGATGAGGTGCATGAGTAGCAAGCCAATCAGCAACAAAATTGTCTTCTGTATAAGTATGACTAAGCTGAATAATCCAGTCTCTTTGAAGCATGCTACGAGCTCGGATGATTAAAGCAGAAAGAGGATGACTTACGTCACACCCTTTTCTTATAAATTACAAAGCCACTTTGGAGTCACCCTCCACAAAGACTCTCCTAAATCCCTTATGCCAAGCCAGATCCATACCTGTCAAGAACCCCCAAATTTCCGCTAAAGTAGAAGTACCACTCCCAAGGAATTTTGTAAAACCAGTTAACCAGTTCCCAGCAGCATCCCTTATGACTCCACCACATGGAGTCATTTGCCCGTTGTCTATGCTGGAACCATCCATATTAAGTTTAACATAACCCTCAAAAGGGGAAATTCCAGTAATAAGACGTTCCTCTCTTCTAAGTTCCTGATGACCAATCTTAATAAGGGTTTCATTAGCCAATTGAATATTATCACAAGTGTAGGTAATGCGCCTAATGAGACCATACTTTGAGGTACTAGTTTGATCAAAGATCGCCTTATTTCTTTCTCCTCACAAACACCAAGCTATCACCCCAAAATACAAAGGCCAAGTTCGATCAGTTTGAAACGGACCTTTTAATCCTAGATTTGTCTGAATTCATAGGTGAAGATCCATAGAGAAAAAGTCACTACGGTTATCAGAAGGAACCCAATGTTCTCATATATGAATTTTAGTAGGCATATTCTTTTATTCTTTTCAAATATAATACACACAAATAGCGACGTCATTTTAGTTTCTAAATAAGGATATATTGTGGCTGAAAAAAAATTTCGACGTTCATGAAAGCAGTAGCCAAATGAGATAATTAACGTGGCCAAGTTATTGCAATGCTATGATTAATTATAGTGTGAACGTGGCTAATTTGGCTAGCCACGATTTTTTATTGTATTTCTTTTTCGTTAATACAAAATATTTCACCGTTAATTAGCACCTCTTTTTTTATTTAAAAAATAAATAAATTTTAATCACTTTCAATTTTAATTTTTATATTAAACTTTTTTCTTCTTATATTTACTATCTAACAAACTCGTCTTTATATAACAAACTCATCTTCTTATATTTACTTTTAGGACAGTCAAGTACTCACTACGCCCACACGTACAAAACTTTATATCTGAAGTAGAGTTTCGATTGAACTAAAAAAAATTCTTTATTATTTACCAAAAAAAAAAAAATCTTTATTCTTATTAATTATTCTATTAAAAGAAATAATCATTCAATATTTCGCAATATATCATCATTTTAGTGTTGTTTATGATTAGTTGTTTCCAACCCAGTGAGTAGTTGGCTTTTCGTATTCTTTACCAAATTATTGTTGGTATAGTTATAGTATTATTGAGATTAAATACGATGCATTATTACAAAAAAAAAAAATACGATGCATTAAATATATGTTTATATATGTGTGTGTGTTAATTTTGTGAATAATTATTTATATTTATACTATTAAGCTAATGAATGGTCTTTTGATATTGCCACATTCAAATTCAACTATAAAAGTGTTTGTTAGAATATTAAACGTAATAACTCAAAAATTTATCTAACTTTTCATCTAATATATATGTCACAAATACACATAAGTCTGGTATTATAGGAAAACCAAATTTTCTCCTCTATAAAGATCGAAATACCTGCCAACCACTTTATTCAATGGATCCCACTTGGTTGTATCATTCGTAGAAAATTTTCCATTTCTATAGTAGGAGAAAATGCGACCTCATATATAAAATAGGGTTTAATATTTTTTATGAACTTAAAATAAAAAAATTAATAATAAAGACTAATATAACACCATAATGAATTAGAATTATAAAATTATCTTTTTTAAATCTTAAAACGACATCAATTTATATTCACTAAAGATAAGTTATTTTCAATAACGGGAGAAATATTAAGTCCTATATAATAATATAAACCATTTTTTCTAAAGTAGGTTTAAAGATTAAGGGGAAAAAGAATTTTATAATTGAAAGTTAATTTTAAATATTATAGAATTTTTATACATTACTTTACATAGAGGTGGCAAAGCGGGAAACACGACCCGACCCGTCCTGCTTTTAAAAGTGGGTTAAAATTTTCAACCTACCCCATCCCACCCCGCCAACATAATAATAAAGTGAATTTTTTTTCAAAAGTCATACTTCTGATACATGTAAAAGGTATCAAATGAAGATAAAAAATATATAAAAAAAATATTAATTAATATTTAAAAAAAAAAAAATCAACTTGGGTGGTTAACTTGTCCTACCGCTAGGGATGTAAATAGGTTAGGCTAAGTTAGACTTTGACTTAAATAGGTCAAATTTGTGTAAAAAACCTTAGACCTGTCTTGACTGGTTAGCCTATATAGGCTCAAATTACAAGTCTGGCCTATATTTAAAAAATAAAAGTCTTAGCCTAGGCTTGTCAGCTTGTTTAAGCCTAATAAACATTCAATAATTAAAAAATAAACTAAAATAATATTACTTAACTATTCAAAATTATAAAAATAATATTTTTTTTTATTTCAAACAAATAATATGATATAGGTCAGTCATTAGGCTTATAAGCCCAAGATGTACAAAAAGGTCTATGACCTGCTTTCTAAATAAGTTTTTTTAAAAGTCTTGACCTATTCTATTTGATTATTTGTAATAGGCCAAGTCTGACCTAATATAGGTTAGGCTGAAGGCCGACCTAACCTATTTACACCATTACCTGTCGCGGGTTGTATCTATTTTGACCCGTACTTAAGCAAGGTGGGTTAAAGTGAGTTAAGGGATAAATGACGGGTTAAACAGGCCAAACCGACATATTAGACCTATTTTGCAACCTACAATATATTAAAATTTATAAATTATAATTCATTTGAGATTATTCAAATGAAACCGTAATTATTGGTTGAAATAATAAAAAATATTTTTTTAATCAAAGATTTCAAGTGCAATGCACCTTCAATAAGGATTAAAATAAATGAATAAAAAATTATTTAAAAGGTATTTTAAAGGGAATTGTGTGGTATATTACAGGAAATTCAATTGGCTCGAGAAGAAGGTTGGAGGAAGGTGATTATAGAAAGTGACTCGACAACGGCAGTCACATGGCTCCCCAAAAGGGGCGAGCTATCCTGTGAGTATCATTTTTCTTGGGCTTCCTCCTTAATGCTAAGCTCAAAGCCCATGAGGATCTAAGAAATCCTAAAATCCTAAACCTTTTTATTTCCCTATAAATACATTAGTTTTGGAATGGAGGTAGGTTAGACAAAAAGAAAGAAAAAGGTTAACTTGTGAGATTTGAGGGTTTTGAGTGAAAAACTCAAAGATTTGATTTTGAGAGCACCTCGAGGGAGAAGCTTGAGTGTTATAACTCCTTAGGGAAGTTTGAGAAAAAACACCATTGTAGGTGAAGTTTGAGTCTACCACCATTGTTGATGATGCTTGATTTTTTTTTAACTCATTATTTTCATAGTGGAAGTTTGATTATGGACTAGTGTCCCGTGAGTTTTCACTTCTTCTCAGTGGAGAAGGTTTTTCAACGTTAAATTTTGTTGTGTTCTTCTCTTTCTCTCTCCTATGTGTTTTTTCATTTTCTCGCTGCATTGGCCACCCTGGTGATTCAAGCTGACGCCTAATTGAAGAGCCGAGCTCCTAGCTCGACGTTTGACTTTTACAAAGGCTTCTTAGCCGAGTTTAAGGGAACCAAGTTCCCAACAATTTTGTTACTCGCATATGGGCATGGATAAACAGGAAGTGGTCAGTGAAGATAAAGCATATGTATAGAGAAGGAAACTGCTGTGCGGATTGGCTATCAAATTTACCTTTGGTTAATCTGGCACATGAAGACTTCTGCTCTTTTCTGTCTCCCCCATCCCCTCGGGTATTTTATTATTGTACTTAGCTGATATAGGTGGTGTTGGTAACACTCGTTGTTTTTCTTCTCCTTAGCCTGCTGGGGTTTTTACCCTGACCAATATACCAAAAAAAAGTATCTCAAATGGGTCATTGATGTAGTGGTTGTTGTCTCTTATTTCATATTATGTGATCTATGTTCAACTCCTATTTTCATTATATGGTTATCCAACAAGATATGACAAACTTAATTTGTTGATTCATTTTTCCTACATGTTGCTTGATAAACTATAATAGGAGAACCTTAGGTTAGGATTCAAATGGATATGATAAGAAACTCTTCTCCTAGACATAGTCATTTGCATCTTAAAGCCCTCAGAATGTGAGAGTTAACCTCACTATTGCCACTAGCCGCCACCCAACAACCACCACCAACTAGCACATCATTATTTTTTTTGGGAAAAATGTAAATATATATTAACCCAAAGAGATATACAAAATAGACGGGGCATACCCCTCAAAATCAAAATAAGACATATGCACTCAGTGCAAGAGCCAAAGCTAGTCCACTATGAGCATGTGCCTAATACAAATGAGAAAGATGAGCGTGTCTATAAACAAGAAATTTAATCTTGTTAGTAACATCATCAACCAAAAAGGGAACATAATCAAAAATTAGCTTATTTCTAGCCAACCAGACACAATAAACTGTCAGTGCTATCACAAGGCAACGAGTCTTCCCCAAGGTGCCAGAGAGAGCTCTCGCGCGAACAAGATGGCTGACACTCCCCTGAAGAGAGACAAAGCTCCGCGTAATAGGAGACCAATCGCGCACCTCCTTCCAAACGCGGATGACTGTGGGGCAAAGAAAAAACAAGTGAGCATGTGATTCCTCAACCGTGCTGCACAGGGGGCAAACCGGATCCATCTCCAAGAAAGGAGCTATGTCCAAAGTAAGTAGCTTGCCCTTCATGGCTAACCAAAAGATGAACGCAGCTTTGGGGGGGAGAGCTGTGTTCCAAACTACCTTATGCCAATAAACATTCGGCTTAGGCAATCTGAAATATGCATAAGCTTTACTAGCATCAATGGTACTGTTATGCGCCCAGGACCCGAGAACATGCAGCGCCCCATCCTTATGTTGCTCACGGTCCAAGATAATATTCCTAATCAGAATTATTTTCTTGAACAAAGGTGAATCCGCAGAAGATGGAGCGTGGTCCCAGATATTTCCCCCCTGAAGATACTGGTTGTGTACCCATTTAATCCATAAAGAATCTTTTTTGGGTATGGATGTCCCATAAAGTCCTAGTAAGCAATGCAAGATTCCACTCCTTAAGGCTGAAGAGACCAAGGCCTCCTCCATGCTTAGGAGAACAAATATCCACCCAGGCAACCAGCAGCTTAGACATACAATTGTTCGGTTTTCCCCACAAGAAATTCCGGCAGATAGCATTGATCCGATTTATAACAGAGACTGGGAGAGGAAAAATACCCATCCAAAAATTAGTAATGCCCTGGATGACGGCTCTGATGAGCTCAAGCTTCCCAGCATAAGACAGAGTCTTCCTATTCCAACTTTGCACAAGGCCCAAAATCCGAGATAAAAGTGGATCATAGTGAATGACATTTAATCTAGAAGAGAGCAGAGGCACGCCAAGATACCTGAACGGGAAAGCTCCCAACTCAAACCCAGTGAGACGCTGCACCTCCGATAAAGAATCAAGATCCATGCCGGCAGAGTAAATAGCTGACTTATCAGAACTGATAGAAAGACCCGATACAGCACAAAAGTGAGAAAGCCTAGAGTATAAAGTGGTAATAGAAGGCACATCTCCCCTGGATAATAGCATAATATCATCCGCAAAAGCTAAGTGGGAAATATTCAGATCACAACAGGCAGGATGAAACTGAAAGATTATATTATCTCTAAGGCCACTGAGATCTCTAGATAAGTACTCCAGACAAAGAACAAACAGATAAGGTGAGAGGGGATCACCCTGTCTCAGCCCCCTACCACCTTTAAAGTGACCATGGATTGCCCCGTTAACTACCACACTGAACGAAGTAGTAGTTACACACTCTATTATCCAATCGCTGAATCTAGGAGGAAACCCAATTGATATGAGCATCCAATTGAGGAATTTCCAAGAAACGAAGTCATATGCTTTATGGAGATCAACTTTCAGAAGGCAACAGGGAGAAATCCTTTTCCTGGAATACTTTCTCAACAGCTCCTGGATGAGGAAGATATTATCAATCATGTTCCTGTTCTTCAAAAAAGCAGACTGAAAAGGGCCAATAATCAATCCTAGAACAGGAGCAATACGGGAGGCAAGAATCTTGGAAATAATCTTATACAAGATATTGCAGCAAGATATCGGCCTAAAATGCTTCACCTGACTAGCCTGGTCAGTCTTGGGAATGAGAACAATGAAAGCATGGTTAATTTGCTTGAGTAACTTCCCAGACACAAAGAATTCATTCACAACATCATAAATATCATCCCCCACAATGCTTCAAGCTTTTTTGAAGAACCTGGAGCTGTAGCCATCTGGACCAGGAGACTTATTATCATCCATAGAAGATAAAATATTCCACACATCCACTTTAGAAACCGGAGCTAGTAGGCTGTTATAACAAGAGCTTGGAACCTTTGGACCTGCTTCACAAATGGCTGAAAAAGGAGACAATCAGTATCAATAACATGGAACAACTCACTGAAGTAGCTAACAAAAGCCTCGACTATTTGAGGCTGAGAAGACGTGGACTGGCCATTCTGAAGAGTAATGGCTGCAATGAACCGAGCATGGCTAGTCCTCTTAATGTACGCATGGAAGAAGGCTGTGCAACGGTCAGCCTGGATAAGATACCTATTTTTCATAATTTGAGCAGTTTGGAAATGCTCAGCCTTGCGCAAATTCATGATCTGATGCCTGCTTGTATCTGCCAAGCATAATAGGTTCGGGTCATTGGGGACCTGTTGGAGAGCAAGGAGAACATTATTATACTCCAACTCAGCTTTGTCAATCCTTAAAGACAACCCTTTAATCTCCAAGTTTGCAAGAGACTTAATAGGACCCTTAAGCTCTTTAAGCTTCTTACACACCATCCACATTTTACAGCCCCTGAATTGCTTGTCCCAACCTGATGAAACAACCTCCAAAAATTGGGGGAGTGCCGCAATGGCATTGTTGAAACGGAAGGGCTGCTTGGCTTTCCCACAATTAGCATTGGTATTAATGATCAAGGCCGCATGGTCAGACACGGATTGGAACCCCGTAATCTCACAGGTAGAGTTGATGAAATTAGCGTTCCAGCTAAGATTGCACACAGCTATGTCTATTTTGCTCCAAATCCTCCCATTAGACCAAGTGAAAAATGATCCATGAGCATTGAGGTTGGACAAGGCCAGCTCAGTACAGCAATCATTAAAATCCTTAATCTCATAGGCCGACACATCCGCACCATGAATCCGATCAAGAGGAGAGGTGATGTTGTTGAAGTCCCCCATTATTAGCCACGGGATGTCACTTGAAGGAGCTAGACTCACCAATGTAGCCCACATAGCTTTACGGGCAGAGATTGAATGAAGACCGTATGTAAAGGTGACAAGAAACTCTATGTTGGAATCATTGCATACACAAGAGCAATGGATGGTATGTGCTGTACAAGATAACACAACTAACTTGGACTTGTTAGCATTCCATAGTAAAACAATTCTGCCAGCATTGTGGGAACCCAGATTATGAGCAAATTTCCAATCTTCGAATTTCCTATGCATAATGTTATTTACAGCAGCAATATCAAGCTTAGATTCCAAGATGGCCATGATATCTATCCCTTTGGAAGTAATAAAATTCTGCATCATACGATGCTTTAGGGGCATATTGAAGCCCCTAATGTTCCAAGAAGAGATGATCATAAAGATGGAGAAGGGAACGGATCCCCCACACCAGAAAAAGTATTGGTTTTAGGTCCTCTGTTCACTATCATGAAGGCATGAGAGCTGCTGTTGCTATCCTTGTTGCTGCCAAAAATCTTTGGCTTAAGCTTCTTCACCTTAGAAGCATGCGCCTTTACAGCATGTCCACTGTCAAGAGCTGCACCCAAATGGTGGGTTTTATTAGCATGAGGGGAGGTGGTAGCACTCTTCGCAAGAGATACAGGTAGCTTTAACTTCTCAGTAAGCGCAATACTCCCAGACAGCTTTGACTTGGAAACGGAGTCATTAGGAGCTGCTGCCATATTTCTGCTAGATGATCAATCAGCAATGTTCGAAGGTGCTATTGATGATTTCAAATTCCCAGATGTACCAGTAAGCGTAGCAGAGGGAATGTCAGTAGTACTAGGCAAAGAGAGGACCTGCATCACCTTTTTAGTTGTCTTGAAGGGCCTACCCGATAGCTTGGATGTGTACAGCTTCCTCAGGTTGGTTCTTAGCTTCTTCCTTTTTGATTTAGAAGAGACTACAGTAAAGCCATCCCCCACCTTCAGAGCATCTGATTTTGAATGGTCCAAAATGCCTTCAGGTTGCTAGACATCTAACTGAGAAGCTACTGCGTGTTATGTTTCAATAGGTGCCTCCACCGAATTTTTTGTTTTGGGTGCATAAGTACAAGAACCCACTTCATGTCATATAGTCTTGCAGTAGGAACAGAAAGTTGGTTCATTCTCAAAACTCCACCGGTTGTTTAAGCTCATTACCATCTGGCAGTTGGATTAGCACCACATGAGTTAAATCTTTGGAAGCATCAACCTCCACTAAGGCACGAGCAAAAGAAATTGAACCTCTAGTGGCAGTGAGATGGTCAGTTCTCAAGGGCTTCCCTATCTTGCAAAGGATCTTGCCAAGCGCCTTTTTGCTCCAAAGCTCCAAAGGTAGGTTCCTAAGCTTGATCCAAATGGGAATTCTACTAAGCTCCTCATCACCAAAATGGAAGAAAGGGGGCATTGATTTAAGTAGTAAAGGGCTCTTAAACACAAAATAAGGCCCAGCTTGAAGAACCTTGTTCAAATCCTCTTCGGTTGTAAATCTGAATATTAACCAGCCACTAGAGTGAGGAGAATAAGAATACTTGACTCCCCATCTCCTACAGACATTGAGCAACGCTTTAAGGCCTGGAAATTTTCCAGCTATATATCCAATCAAACAGAAGCCGATGGTACATCAATGGCCTGGACATCTCCAAATTCGAGTATGACCTTGTCATCTGCAGTTGAAGGTCCAATGTCATCGCTCCACTGGTGGCCTTTCTCCTCTGATCTATTATCTTTGAACAGATTGGCCCATGGAGCTGCTGGTAGAACTGGTTGCTGAATTTCGGATTCACCAGTTCCATTAAAGTTGCCCTCCATTTCTTCAGTAATGGAATCCTCCACTCCTAGCGTCACAGAAGGCTCAGAAGCTACTGCTTGTTGGGGGCTAGGACTCACATCATTGGAGTTCAAATCCTTTGAAGAAGCATCAGATTTAAAACAGTCTTCTAGCTTGGGACTTTCATCGAACACTTGGGCTGCAACTGGCAAGACATTCGAAGAGCTTGGTACCTGTAATGTGGGGCTAACCACCACATCCTCAGCAGCTGTAACGACACCCTGCACAATGGGACTTAGCTTTTTCTTTTTGTTCTTCCCCATTTCAGGGAGAACAAAAGAACAAATAAATACAGACCACCAAGGATGCAATAAATAGTCACCAACCGAAGTAAATGTTCGAAGTAAGAAATAAGTAACCCCACCAGCAGATTTATTACCAAGTTAGGAGATGTTGGACGTGGCAGATGGATAACCAAAAGGAGGAGTCAACCCACCGATTAAAAGCCAACGACCCCACCTCCAACCTCCTTTTCCTTCGTGGAAAGCTCAACCTGAGTGCAAGCTGCTCACCCACCGAATAAAGTTCAATGTGGTCCCACAATCGACCAAGGACTGGACCCTTCACAGTACGAACTAGCACATCATTATTGGCCCCCATTATCGTTGCTAGCACTAGCCTCCATTACCATCGTCACCGGCTAACCATCACCTATGTGAAATCTGTATTTAAATTTTTCTTATTAACTTTCCATAAGCAACAAATCTCAAACTATATCCAAATATTGTGCACAATGTGCATGACATAGTTGACAATTATTTCATTCACTAAATAAACTAACTTAAAGGGTTGTTTGACCCAACTAGTGTTATTTCACCCAATAAATGAGTTTAGGTCAATGATGGACGTAATTGAGTTTTGAGAGGTGGTCAATATATTAACACCATTCCCTTCGCACATTTTCACTTTTTCTTTTATCCCTTCTCCTCTTGTAGCACCTTTTATACTGTGTCTTATAGGCGCTGTTATGCCTATAAATACCCCTCATTCTAATCATCACTCACTAACACCTCTTATTTCCCTCCTTCTCAAATCACTCATATCCATCATTTCCCCAATTCTCTTTAAAATCATTGAAACTCTTATGGATGTGAGCGATTTTGTATTGCATGTGAATGTGAAATGATTTTTTTATATTGATATTAGTTAAATCTTTTTTACTGTGTTACATATATACATATTGAAAATTAAATTAATTTTTTTAATCTTTTTAATAATGATATAATTTTTTATTTTGAAAAATTTTATAAGTAATTTACGAAATGTAATATATTTTTATGACTTTTAGATTCTTTTTATAATTTGAAATAAAAAATAATATATTAATATGTAAAAAAATTAATAATTGATTTTACAAAATCATATATAAGTATATTATATAAAAAAAATTGGTAAGAAAAATCATTTTTATTTATTAATATTTCGATCTTGTACTTTTATAAAAACTAGTGGAGTTCGAGGTCTGGATTGGATCGATTTTGAAAGTAAAAATCATCTGATTCAATCCCTTCGATTAGATCATGTAATTATCTTTCATTTGGTTTGGATTTTGTTTTTTCAAGATTGATCCGATTCAATCCAATTTTATTTGGTTTGAATTATATCGATTTTTGATTTTTCGAAAGGCTAAAATTTGTGTGACGATTATTGTGCAAATAACATATTTTTTGTATGTATTTATTTTGTAAAATTTGTATAATTAATTACTGTGCAATCTAGAAGTATCAGTAAAGGATAATCTAATTTTCAATATAGTACAACAAAAAGTTAAAACTGGGTAAACTCGATTTTAAGCATCTATCACCTCTTGAATAAGAAGGAAAATTAGATAATAACAAAGTAAGAAAAATTACTCCCTCAATTACTAATATAGAGAAATCTTAAAACAATTTTTTATTTCAGATTTTAACATGTAAGTTTTATAGTAGTAGCACATTAACGTGAAAATTATAAAACAAATAAAAATAAATCCTTATCTCAATTTAAATTCTATATTTATGTAGCAAAAATTTCATACTTTTGTGGTATCATATCCAAAGGTTGAAATCACAATGATAAATAGTAAAGAAAACTTACTAGAATGAACCAATAAATTTTTTTGGATTTAGCTAATGGATTAATGAGTCTTGGGTTTGAAATTTTTTAGACTACGGTTGAGGAATAAGTCAAGTAAATAGAAAAAATTAATATATTAGATCGATTTTGATCAAGCAAATAAAAAATTCATCTAATTCAATTAAAATTTGTGATTTTTTTCAATTTTTTATTTTTTAAATAATTCGATTATCAATTTTTTATTCTATCCTCACAGTTTGAAATGGTATGTATTAATCGATCAACACCAATCGATCAACACCAATAATAACAACCATCATTTATCTTATCAAAATCCGGACCAGTTGTGTCTCGGAAGTTTCGTGTAGTTTATTTATCCACTTCCTCCCTTATACAGTGCGTGGCCACCGCGGGGCTTGTGGTTGACATATACAGTTATATGGACATATGTTATTTCAATCACATATTAATAAGTAATTAGTATTTGGAAAAAATATTTCTGCCGAATTGTTTTTTTTTTCAACTAATATAAAAGTCATTGGTTCCCATTAATTTCTTTTTTTTTTTATAATAAAATTCATTAACTTTTATAAATATGATAAAAAAAAATTTCTGCAACAAAAATAAAAATATTAAACCTTTAATATTTCTTAAAAACTAATTTTATTTTCTAAACACGTATAAATCATATTTTTTCTCACGTAACCTTACATATTTTTATAGAAAATACTATTCTTCTTGCACAGAAAGAATGAATAGTAGAGGTGTTTGCGGTCTGGATTGGATCGATTTTGGGAGCAAAAATCATCCGATCCAATCCCTTCGGTTTGATCATGTAATCATCCATTCGGTTTGGATTTTTTTTCAAATCAAATCCGATCCAATCCAATTTTTTTCGGTTTGGATTGGATCGGTTTTCGGTTTTTTGAAATTCCTAAATTTGTTTCATAATTATTGTGCAAATAACATCTTTTGTATATATTGACTTTGTAAATTTTTTTCTTTTGAAATACAAAAACATTAGTAAACAATAATATATATATAATTTTTTCGGCAATGAGATATGAAGCTCTACACAGATAAAACTTTGTTGATAAGATGTGACTAGATTTTTTCTTAGATTTAGTTGATGGGTTAATGGGTCTTAAGTTTAAAAATTTGTGGGATATGATTGGGGAAAGACCCAAGTAGGTAGAGAAGAATTAATATATTGGATCGGTTTGGATTGGATCGGTTTTCATCACTCAATCCGAAAACCGATCTAATTCAATTAAAATTTGCGGTTTTTTTTCAGTTTTCGATTTTTCGGTTTTCGATTTTTCGGTTTTCGAGTTATTCGGTTATCGGTTTTTGGGTTCGGTTATTGCGGTTTGAATCGGTTTGGTTCGGTTGATGAACATTCCTAATGAATAGTATTTCCTGCTAAAACATTAAAAATTGAGTTTTTTTTCCTTTTTTTTACTATTTTATAAAGTAATGGGGTTCACTAATATTTAGGTATGTAGGAAAATTCACTTACCAATTTTCACACAAAAAAACTAAATCCCTACTTTTATATGGGGATTATTTCTCTAATGTAATATGAGAGAAGTTGTCTCATGTTAAGAGATAAATAAAATGAATTCTATTAACTTTTTTTTTTAAAAAAAAAAGCACATTTTTCAAAGAAAAAGTGAGATGAGAGATCTATCTTAAGCAACATAAGCGTATGATTTGATTTTCCTTTTTATATATAAGAAGTAAAATTATCACCAACAAAAAAATGACATTGGAAGCGAGGAAAAAGAAAAGTAGATCCGGGATATATAATCGGGCCTGTGAACTTGGGCCCGAATTGATTTCATATTTAAGTAGGAAGACAAATATGGGACAATGACCGTATTGTTACTTTTTGAAAGTTAAAAAGGTGACACTGGTCAATGTCCCGACAAAAATTCGGTTTAGCCCGACCCGACTCTTCCGGTCATACATTAGTTCATTTTTCCCTTTTGGTTTATGAGGCCGAGTTCATTTTGACATGTGTTCAACCTCTAAATAACATTTTTGGTGGAACTCTGATAAAAGGGGAAAAAAAAGAAACCAATTGCGTTGAAATTGCACATGTGAATAACAATTGCAAATTTTCTTAAAAAAATAATCAATATTAGGTGTATGGATGGTACTCTTTTCTTTCTTTTTTCTCTCAAAAAGTTTTCATTGAATGAAACTAATTCATATACATCAAATGATCCTCCGCAAATCACAACAAAAAAAGAAAAAACTCAATTCAACAAAAACATCACATAATCCCCTTTCAAGCAAACAAGGCTGTTTGATTAGTGATGTTGGTGGTACTTGTAGATCTATGAGTGGGTATTGGTGGCCTCATGAAGTTAGCACTACCCCTTGAACCCCTTGAACATGCTGAATGCAATCCTCTCTTAGAACCATGTCTTGACATAGTATTACTATGAGTGCACTTTGTTTTGTGGCTCTCAGCCAACCTTCCTCCATAACTTTTACAAGATTTCAACCTCTTATTGTAAGGGTTCTCTGCCTTTGCAAGATCCTCCAAGCTCTTCACATTTGCTAATGAAGTGAAAGATTGTGACTTTCCCTGGTAGTGCTTCGAAAGCCCCCTCCTTTATCATTATCAAAAGAAACAAACTTTAGCAAATTCAGAAAGGAAAAACAAACACCCCAGAAACACAAATCTCACAAAAAAAGAAGAGAAAATCAAAACACATAAAGAGAGATAAATAAAGATGCTTACTTTATGGGAAGTTGTTCAAAGAGAGAAGACATGTCACTCAATGGATCAGCTGAAAGCTGATGATCTGATGAGGAAGAAGAAGAAGAAGAAGCTGGGGATGTTACTTCTTCAAAAGAATCAGATTCCAATGATGACCCACTTGAAATTCCAGAAACAGAAGAAGATGAAGAAGAAGAAAAAGAACCAACAATATCAAACTCATGAACTGTTCCTATCTTATGAGCATCAATCATGGCTTTGTTCATAAGCTGCTCCATTTCTAATTTGTTTTTCAGATACCCTTTTACGTGTTTTATTTCCTCAACCCTTTACCCTTCTCAATGGAGCAACCACCATACAACAATTTATACCTGGCTAGCACTTTGACAACTATGAGCAATAACCTTTTTCTAAGAACCACAAATGGAATGGAAGATATGGAAGATATTAGATTATTTATAAGAAAATGTATAGGATGGTGGATAAGATTAATGTTTTTTTATTTTTTTTATTTTTTTGCATTCACTTTTATCCTATAGTTTATTGTTAATATTCTTCTTTGGAAAGAAATAGTAAGATTCGGCTTTATCCGAATACGATCTCGCGTGTCCCCCTCGACACCCACCCTATCATCCTTCTACCTAGCTAAATATGGCACTCCCTTTATGCCTTATATTATGTATGCAAAACTCAACGCGTCTCTTTAACGCGTGACTTATCAGCATTCATATCAAAATCATAAATTTAATTTGAAAATTCTTCACTATAGAATATTTTTTAGTTTTGGAAAATTTACCTTTTCTCTAATAGTTTGTACAAATCCATTGAAATAAAATGATTTAATAAAGTTCTTGTAGAAAACTAAAAGCAGCAAAATTATGGGAAAATAATTATTAACATGTTTGGTATAGATATCCAATAATCTGTTATGTTGACGATTTACTTATTTGATGATTAATGACGATATTAAGTGTGTGTATATATAAATGTTCTCATACCTAAAACAACATAATTGAAATTTGATTATATTTAATTAGATTCGAATCTGAGAGTGAATATCGTATAATTATAACAAATTAAGGAAAATTATCGTTGTTATAATCCGAAAGTAATGGACATCTTCTAGAAAATTTAATTTAATGCATAATAATCTTAAGATGATACCTAAAAATTTGGGTAATGTATGAGGCCTAATATCTCAGTCAAGAACAAGACAGAAAAGGATTAAAATGTTAGAATTAGTTTTAACATTCTTATCTTATCAAATTATATAATTTGATAAGTTTGAACAAGTAAAATAGCAAATTGGATAATTTATATTAAATAAAAGAACAATTGTGGGAGGGAAGGGGACATAACTCATAAGAAGAGCGCGTGGAGAGTGAAGTTCCCAAGGACTTTGGATAAGGTCGAAGGTGTTGACATGGATTTGTAACAGTTGTTATGAGTTGAATTGTAACTCAATGTAACGGAGATAGGGTTTGTGTTTGTGGGGAATGAATGAATGAGCATGCGCGGCGCCCATTGTTTACGCAATTGGTATCTTCCTTTTGAGAGCAATATGGCCCCCACTTCAACCCCTTTTTGTTAATGTGTCTTCCCTTTTTTCTATTCTACCAGACACATATTTTGCTAATCAAACCTTCTTATTACCTGATTGATTGTTGGGTACTTATCAGCAAATATCTCCATTAAATTAATTAGTATGCCCACGCTAGTTGTTATTTAGGGGCGTTTGTTTGACGAAATTTTTTTGGAATAGTATGAAAATGTAATAAATAGAGAAATGATTGGAAAGATAGGTAAAAAAATATAAAAAAAAAGTTGTTTGGTGGGGAAAAATTTTACTGAGAAAATTAGGTAACTTTATGAAATCAACAGTGTATTAAAAGCCAGATAACCGATTTTCCGAAAAATCTCACCTTCAAATTGGGTTTCTAAACAGTGCGGATATCTATGTTTCTCATAAATCCATACAAATTGGATAGATGGGTTTTTGGTGAAAATACGTTGAAACAAACATGGTGTTTCTAAAAGACATACTTGAGAAATATAGATATCCGCTGAAAAGCTCCCAATCAAACACCACCTTGGTGTTTTACAATTCGACACTTGACTACTTATCAGCAAATATCTCCATTAAAATAATTAGTATGCCCACGCTAGTGGTTATTTAGTGTTTTACAATTCGACACTTGACTACCATGCTCGTGTTTTATGGCATGCTTCATGCCCTAATATTATGTCAGCGATACTTCTCTTATAAATATAATGTTTAAGTCAATATGTTTTTTTTTTTCAATTTACGTATTTTATCTCAACCTCTTAATAATTTTAGCTTGAGAGTCATTGTCTGTGTCCGTTATTTTTTACCGGAATAGGTATCTTCATGTGTGATTTCATAGGATGAGGTTTTATTAACTATTTTATTATAGAGTAAATATCATTTTTGGTCCTCAGCAAATTTTACGATGTCTGTTTTAGTCCCTAGCAAATAAAAAGGTCCATCGTGTCCCTAAAAAATTTAAAATGAATCTATTTAGTTGAAACCGTGGTCCCTCATAAATTCAAAAAGACCTATATTAGTCCCTAAAAGAACTAAAATGGGTCTATTTTGAATTTCTTAAAGACCACGATGAACCTTTTTATTTGCTAGGAACTAAAATGAGTATCATGAAATTTGCTGAGGACCAAAAAGAATATTTACTCTATATTATAAGTGTCCATTACTCGAGCAACAGATGTTCAATATGGTAAAATTTGAAAAGAGAGGCAAATTGGTAATTTCCTTTAAAAAATTTCCTCAATTGTTTTGAACCTACAAATATCCATCCCAAATCCATTTATATATGTACAAGATATTAAAACTTGATTTAAATCACAAATATTCATAAATCCAAATTTGAATTGTCCATTTGCGTTAATTACTCGAGTAATTGATAGTCAACGAATAATCTTCTATTATACTATTTTTTTAGGACGGCTATCTATTATTCTATTATATTTTGGATAGGCTTGAAGAATTTTATCCTGAGTGTCGCAGGTAAGCCTCAAGTTATGGTACATATCAACTTCTTATATAACTTTTGATTTGTCTGAAATTTTCATGTTTTGCCCTATATAGTAAAAATCTTTAGAGTCCGGTTGATGAATTAAGTAAAATAAGGTTGGATAGGATAAAATAACTGAATAAAAGTAAAAAATATATGAATTTCATAAGTTCATATTCTGTTTGATTTGTACTAAATAATTATTTCAATAAGATAATATTATCATATTCGATGTTTAAAGCGAACCATACGATATCATCTAGTTTCGTGGGAGCAAATATATATGCTCAAGAACTTGGGAGGTTTGGCGTTGAGCATGTTGAGATATATAGTCTCACATTGGTTGTATGTGCAATTAATGTGGAGTTTATAAGGCTTGGTACTCCTATCCTTTGAGCTAGCTTTTGAGGTGATGTATCTCAAGGTTCTTAACATTGTATCAGAGCCTCGCTGCCCCCCAACTTTCTCTTGTGACATTTCTTAGCACAAGTAGGCTGAGCCTGTTGTATTGTCCACTCTTCAAGTCCAATGGGCTCTTGTGTGAGGGGGCGTGTTGAGATATATAGTTCCACATTGGTTGTATGTGCAACTAATGTGAAGTTTATAAGGCCTTGGGCACTCCCACCCTTTGAGCTAGCTTTTAGGGTGGTATATCTCAAAGTTCTTAACAGAGCATAATCGACAAGCACAACCAAGCTTTCTTCTACAAGATCGCATGGAAAATTATGTCACAACCTGATAGCCTCTGGGTTCGGGTTCTTCTGGCTAAATATGGTAGGGGTATGGACCGTAAAAGAGGTATTCAAGCCAAAGCATACAATTTACAGTTCTGGAGAAGCCTCTACGGAATCTGGAAGGAGTTCTTGGATAATACGCTTTGCGATATTTGTTATGGTGAGACAACTAAGTTATGGATTGGCAATTGGGTAGCCTTTGATAGTCCCCTTCTTCAGGCTGCAAGGGCTACCCCTCATGTTGTTGAATTAGACATGACTGGGGCAGTGACTATTAACCGTGACACTGGTTATTGGAACATGGTGTACCTGTCAAAGTACCTCAACCAACATACATTATCCATCATCTAAGCCATTTTACCCCTCGACCCACTGGATGGCCTAGATGGACTCAAATGGCATAGGAATAACAATAGTGGCGCAGTAGTTCGAGCAGCTTATTATCAAATTATGGGTTCCAATGATGAGCCGACAGATGAAAAACAGAACATAATTTGGAGTTGGAAGGGGCCATACAGGATACACATTTTTATATGGTTATGTTTGCATGATTGTCTTCCAATTCGTAGGAGGAGGTCTTGTTAATTGTCATAGATGCTACTCTAATGTTGAATCATTGCTGAATGTTTGTCAAGATTGCTCCCAGGCTATTCCAATTTGGAAGGGATGGTTCAGGGAGTCTTTTCCTGTAGATTTCTTCTTGCCAATCCTGGCAATGACGCTTGAGACTCCCACTTGGTCAATCGCATTCGAGCATGGCTGGAAAAAACTATTAATTTCAGCTACATTCCCCGGTCCTCAAATATCTGCGCTTACTGTCTCACGAAGCAAGCTCTCTCTTAGGATAAGGGTTGCCTTGTTTATCAAGAGGTTCCCCAACAACTAGCTGCTCTTCTTCATACTCATTCTAGACAAGGCATTGCATAAGTAAAGGGTAAGCAAGTAGACTTTTAATGATTTCTAATTCAGATGTGTTTAGACTGTGTATGTTAGGATGCACTGTCAAAAATCACCTATGTGGGTGTGAAGTGAGAGCCACTTCTATAAGAATATTGCAAGGCTGTATTATCTAACACACTTGCAGAACTAGGAGGTGTCCAAGCCCAAAATGGACACAAGTAGAAAACCAACCACAAGCCCAAAATGGACACAAGTAGAAAACCAACCATGTCCGAGGAATAATTGTGTGTTTTCTATTGTCTTGGTTTACCCACAAGGTCGACAGTTACAAGACATCGCATCCATATATTGACCGAGATTCGATAGGCCTCTTTAGGGCCAGTTACAAGGCATCACGTCCACCGAACCAGATGCAGTTGTTCCTCAAGGATCAATCACACATTGCATTTGAGACTCATATGCATATGTTCCCGATTGTTGAACTTCTTATTCATATGGGGATTGTTGGAATTAATTTTGAATTAATTATGTTTATGAATAAGAAATTTGATATGGAAGAGATGTGTTTGTTCATCGTCAAACGGATGTGTCTTTTCGTGTTAAACGAATGTGTTATTTAATCGTCGAATAGGTGTCTTTTGAATCACGACCTTACGTTTTCTATAAATAAATAGATAATCAGAACTTTAAGAGAGTTTTTTCTTCATTGCATTTGCATTCCATTACTCTAGTGTGATGGTTAGACATAAGTTGAGTTCGATGGTGCTATTCAATGTGGAAGTGTCACCAAAAGAATAAAGTTGATTCATTATATTCTGTGAGACATTTGTTCACAAATTTTGGGCACCATAGAGAGAGCAAAATTATCTTAAGGACACAATGTCTAACACTAGACTTTGATTTTCCTTTGTTGCATTCATATATTTTCGTATGACATGCTTTAACTATGTATTATTGCATGTTTCAATTTCTTGTATGCATTTCATGAAATTGTGAATATTGTCAAAATAATTTTTTTAACACAGATTATTCCCTCTCAATGATTTTAACATTATTTTTTATAACAATAAGTTTATTTTTATTAATTAGATGTTTTAATCAAAAGATAATGTACATTTTCAACAATTTAAATATCTTGTTGAAATGCTATGCGATATCTAGCAAGACTTGGTTCACATTTTTCAATCAATGCTATCACATATGAGTGGGTAAGGTTGTGCACGGTCCAATTCGGTTTTCTATACAAATTAGAAAAGTGGTTCGGTTCGGACAAACTAAATTGATTTCAAAAATTGATTCAATTCTTGAACCAATTCGAAGAAAATAGTTTGGTTATAAAACTAGTTTAGAAAAATGTGGCACAACTCGATTAGGTTCGTTTGATTTTTTTGTACTCCCAATAATGAGTATGGTTTGATTTGGTATGGTTTTTAGCTCAAAACGAATTGAATGGGAAAAAAAGTTGGGCTTAAAAACCAAAATGATTTCAAAAAAAATGATTTATTCTTGAACCGGTTTAAAAATATATATAATTTTTAAATTGATTCGAAAAAATATAATTCTTTTGATTCATTTAAAAAAATGGAGAAATCTTTTCTTATGTTGCTGGAAATTTTTTCTCTTATGTCCTATGTAGCACCGATACGACACGTGACACGACACGACACGACACTTCGACACGTCAATCCTAAAAAATTATGGATTTTGACACGTTGGGACACGTTTTAATATTAAATAATATTTTTAATTTATATAGTGTATATTTCATTTAATATTTAATAATTTAACAAAAAAAGAAACTAAATTAATAATACTCATCAACACGTTATAAAGATGGAAGCTTTAATAAAAAAAATAAAAACTGGGATGAGAGAGAGATATAATATTAGATAGAGAGATCAAATCATATTAGAGAGAGATCAGAGAGAAGAAGATACAACAAGAGCGTGATAGGAATCGACAACAATAATGCTGAGATGATCTCTTATCTACTTAAGGGGAAAAAAGACAAAAAGATAAAATTGATATGATCAGGTGGAAGCTTTATTAATATATTTTCTTTTAAAAAAAATTTAAAAAAATTACGAAAATGTCATTTGACCGTGTCCGACACGGTCAAATTCGCGTATCGGAATGGTCAACGTGTCGGAAAAAGTCAACCGCGTGTCCGACACCGTGTCGGAGCGTGTCGGAACGTGTCAGAACGTGTCGCCGTGTCGGACTCGACTCTTCCTGTTTTTACAAGTGTCTGTGCTTCCTTGCTTATGTCACACACCCAATCCTATATTGAGTCCTACCATTTTTTTAAAAAAAAAAATTAAAAAAAATAATGTGAGACAACATAAGATGATTTTTCTCCAACAATAGCAGAAAATCATCTCCCTAAAAATATATATAATTTTCAATTATTACCTGCTTGATTTAGTTAACCCCGACATTAGTGCTCGTTAGATTAAATATTAAGCTTGTCGAAAGCCTCGAGCTTATTGAACATTATCCTTATATTTAGTGCACATTAATTGCATTTATAAATTCTATACTTATTACTATTATAAAGGAAAATTTCCATTTTATTATACTATTTTTGTTATGTAAAAAAAAATACCTCTACTAAATATTTTTATTAAGAATTAAACTATATATCACTATTAATTAATCTTTTACATTATTAAAGATAAATAAATAAAATATAAATACATGTGTTCGAAATTATTAAAAATTGGAAATAAATTAATTAGATTCTAATGTTGGGAACCTATTAAAAACGAAATTGATTTTATTTTTTTATTTTTTTAAATTTTTACTCTGTACAATAATATGACCTTTCATATATTTTGAAGGTTACGTAGGATAGGTAAAATTAAAAGTGACTAAAATAGTTTACAAGAAAAAACAAAGGTCACTAAAATATAAGATATAGTATTTATATTCAATGTCAAATCAAATCATGAAAGAAACTCTCAGAACTAATGTTGTTGAACATCTTACTATGATCTCAAGTGCATTATATATGCATCGTGGAACAAATCAGCAGCATTGAGCATCCATTTGGTTTAGGTAATGATTCTCGTCCACACACGTTAGCAAACAAATATCACTCATCCACACAAATAACTATCAAGGACATTAATGTCTATAGGTTGAGGTAAGGTGGGAGCAAAGTGTGGACCAACATGGATATATAATGAATGTATGGTTTTTTTTTTAGCATATTGTTCACATATACTACGTAGGATAATTAATCAAGATTCGTCACTTTCATGGAAATATGACGTGACCTGAAACCAATTTTCATGGTTAAAATTTAAGGATTCAAGGAATATCTTGAATTTTTTTTTAAATTATCAGCCCTGTTTAATTTGAATTTCTTCCATCGTAAACAAGCGTTGGAGATTGGGAGCAGAGAATTTTTAATTTTCTTTTGATAAATCTTTTGTAAATGTACGAGCATACTGCATACCTAATATGAAACATTATTATTTATGTACCCATGTTGAAAGTAAGGTCCTGTACGTGTAAATAATCAACCCCAAAAGATAACATATTTAGCTAGTTCATAACTCATCTAAAAAGATTAGTATTAGTGTATCCATCAGCTTAATGAGTTAACTATCATGTTAAACTTCTAATTATCCTCGTTGTGTAACACAAACAAGGGCTTTATTCTTTGATATGTTTATTCAAGAATCATGCATTTTTCTTTTGCTTTTATTTTATTTTTGTGATTGATTAATGAATTTTCTTCTCACCGGTTTAGCCATAGGTTTTGCGGTTGGGTTAACTGTGTATCAGTGTACTAAACATTGGAAAATAAGAAAACCACCTAGCTTTATCTTGATTAGTGAGCTAATTAGGATCTCAAACTATTTAGATTTTGGCTTTGTTTTTGCGCTTTTCTAGGTATAATTTTACACTTGTCTTTTACAATCCCAACCCAACTGCACGTGGTATTATATTGTCACCTGGAATGTTAGAAATTTGGATTTTAAAGATTATCATGTTAAAGTTTTACAAGAGAGGTTCATGTGAAATATTTGTGTCTATATTTTTTTTTTATGAATGTTGATAAATTATACTTGGACCTCATTTAACGTATATGGAGAGAAATGAATTTGGATCCTCTCATGTGAAAAAAATATATGATATGGTCATGTGAGAAGATCACAATCATACAAAAGTGAATCAACAATTATGATTTTGTAACTACATATTTAAATATATTTTTTGTCTCTTCTTTTATTATCATTGATTCATCTTTGTATGATTATGATTTCCAACATAACCATGCCATGTTTCTTTTACATGAGAAGATCGAGATCCAGAGAGAAATATACATAAAAATTACACATGATCAATTCATTAATTTTTAACATGAAAGTATTCACTCCCTTTTGAGGAGAACTTTTTTTAGATACTAACAGATATTCGAAATTCTAATGGATTCAACTAATGTGCTTTTGGGTTTAAGTCTCTTCGTCATTTCCAAGATTGTGACTCCCAAAAATCAACTCCATTACTTTTTGGCAGTTTGAATCTTGGGGTCTAAGGAAGAATTTACTATTACTAATATTCAAAATTGTTCTACAAAGCATGTAGTAATTGGAATTGGAACTTAGATCATAATTGTAAGATATTGATAATGTTCAAAATGACTTGAATACTAACACCAACCATTTGATTTAATCATTGTATTTTGTTAGTAAATCTTCATTAATGATTTTTTTTTAAGATATTTCAATAGGTTGATCAATTCACGACTAGTCTGATTCAGAGCAAGTCCCGAAATTAAGATTTTGAGCCTTTCCAAAAAATAATAATGGGAAGGATCGAACATATGCTTTCACCTCCACCTGTTCAATTCTCTAACGCCAATTGAGCTAGTATCATTTAATAATTCACTCTCGTGGCACCAACTAACTGAGCTACATCATTTTATGATATATTTTATAACATCATCCGTAACACATATATTTACTTCAACTTGTGACTTTAAGTGGTGTCATGTGAAAGAGTAAAAGCACTGCTAAATGCTCCATAAATTTCCTTGGGAACATATGTGGCCTGCCATAATCACATTGAATGCTAGTTGAATCCCCATACCTACCTCTCCCACTCTCTTCTTTCACCCCATTAAATTCCCACATGCCTAACCCAAAGCTCCAGCATTAGTAGTAGTAGTAGTTGGTATAGTATATGGATCTCTTGCATTGTTAAAACTCAAAAAAGAAAAAGAAAAAGGTAACAGTTTATATATACAGACCATACAAGTGATTATGGATAAAGGAACTACAGTTGCAGCTGCAAGATCTCCCATGCAGTTGATGATGGGAACTGAATCTGTTGTGGAATCAGAAGAGAACACAAGCACCCTTCGTGCAGCTGAAACCTTTTTGCGTCTTGTTTCCATTGGTCTTTGTGTTTCAGCACTTACCCTCATGCTTAAGAACTCTCAAGACAACGAATATGGCTCTGTTTCCTACACCGACTTTGGAGCTTTCAGGTATATATATATATATATATATATATATATATATCTCAAGTACACACACTGATACATTCTTTGTACAAATAGATGTTAGAGCTTTTGGAATTGTGAAAGGCTGAAAGCTGAATCTTTGTTTGGTTGAACTTTTGGGCTTAGAACCATTATAATTATGCATTGATTAATATTGGCTGTGGCAAATTGAAACATAATTTTGGGCATTTTGTTAATGATTAATTCTTGAGATCTGAATTATCCAAATATATATATTATAAGGGGCAGGTTCTTTCTAGTTAGTCTTACAGTGCATCTCAACCGTCGATAGACGAAAATCATCTGGTGGTATTTGTAGTGTAATTAATGATTAATTAATTCATATGACTTCTTAATTATAATCGTTGGATGCACGGAAATCAACGGTTGAGATATGATCTTACACTGCTGTAAAATGATTATCATCCATATTATAAATGACAAAGTAAAATTTTGTTTTAGTTTATTGGTTTTGGATCTTGCAGGTATTTGGTGCATGCAAATGGTATTTGTGCAGGTTACTCACTACTTTCAGCTGTCATTGTTGCTTTGCCACGTCCTTCCACTATGCCTCGTGCTTGGACTTTCTTTTTGCTTGACCAGGTCCATTATCTCCACTATTTTTTTTATCTTGCTATATTTAATTCATATCTAAATTTGGACTTTTATAAAAGTGTTAAATAAACACTAATGTGATGTATCATCTAAATATATTTAGTATTTACTTATGAATTTTCATTTTACCCAATGTTTCCTTTTTTGCAAGAGCCCTGCTAATTGTTTTGTTGGTTTAATTTTGCTATATTTGTAGTGTAGTTTTTGCTATAATGATTGAAAATAGTGTAAAACTTTTACATTGTATTACTTAAACTCTTGTTTTCCAGTTTCAATTCTTTCCTTTTTGGATGGCTAGTTGTTTTTTGTAATTTGGACCTCTTACTTGTAGCTCCAGTTAATTGTTAAATGTGTTTGGTCCATTGGTAAGTAAGTGATTAACAATGCTAGCTTGTTATACATATAAAAAATATCTTACTTATCTAAATCTTTTAGATTCCCTTACATTATTATGAAATGACAGAATCGGAAAATAAATGTATAGGAAACCAGATAAGAACAATTATAATCAGATAGTTAAAAATGCATATATGAAAAGTGAAAATAAAAACCAGATAAGAACACTCTTTTCATGGCTCATATTAGGATGCTTATACCTAAGATTTATCTGAACTTGAACAGCTAAGACTAAATGGCAAACTCTTTAACATCAAAATATAACTAAGTCTTCTATAGTCATATGCCTGAAATCTTCTATAGATACCAATAGTATGATATTATATGACATTTTTTTCAAAAAATAAAAATAAAAATGAAACATTGTTCTATTTGCATTCCTAGGTGCTAACCTACATAGTTCTAGCCGCTGGAGCTGTGTCAACAGAGGTGCTGTACCTGGCTGAGAATGGAGACACTGCAACAACATGGAGCTCAGCTTGTGGTTCTTTTGGTAGATTTTGTCATAAGGTCACAACATCAATAGCTATTACATTTGTAGCAGTTGTTTGCTATGTGGTGCTTTCCCTCATTTCCTCTTACAAGCTATTCAGCAAATATGATGCACCAGCAAGCACCCCCACTACTACCATTGATGTTGCTGCTTTCCATGGCTGACACAAAATACTCTATGCTTAATGTGTGTGCCTGATGTGCTACAATTTAATAACGTAATTCTATGTTTATATGAAGTCACTATGGTTAGTAGTTAGGACTCAGAACAGACATGCCCCATTAAGTATAAGTATGTGTAACTTGATCTCATGGCTTTAACTGCTTGTCCTACTGATTCTAAAAAAAACAATAGAAGACATTCACCCTTGTTTTCTGTGTGATGCCCAAACTTAAAATGTTTTTGAATCAAATCCAAACTTTGTCTCCCACTAGTACGTAGTATACATATAAATAACCTCTTTTTTTAATTGCATTGCATGAGAAGTGAATTGGTGACATTAATAGTCTCTTAATTAAATTGCTATAGGGATACACCTTGTGATTTTCTGAACTAGGCTCTTCTGATTGTTTATTTTCATTACTACGGTGACCCTTATATATGTTGCATGTTGCGTATAAAAAACTTTATCTAAGATGCACCACCGGCAATCATTTGTCGGCAACAAGAGCTTCAATTTTGTTTTCAAGGTGAGCTTCATAGTCTGATATAGTATTTCATGGTAACTTATATTCACCATTACAAAATGAAAGGTATAAAGGATCCAAAGATGTGTATAACAAAATAACCACAAACAGAGAACACCAAATCTCTGGGAAGCTCTTCGTTCCCACTCCTTTTACTGAATATACACTCTCAAAGTGTGGATATATAATATACTACAAGAAAATTCCTGCTTAGCTTACTAATGATCTGAAACACTAGCAACCAAGTTAAACTCACAAAAAACAATTCAGAAGAAGGTAGCAACTTCACGTAAGAATTTAAAAGGGGAAATACGTGGAGATAAGAGTGAATGCTGAAGAACTCTATCCAAAATTTGATGCTTATCAAGTATACAGATTTTTTATTGACTGAAAAACAGGTCGAATATTTCTTATTCCAAGATGTTAAAGGCTGAGTTCTGTAGATTATATATAAGCTCTTAATGGAACAATAATAATGTGCACACCAAAATTGCCATTTGGATGATGAGAAAAATATTTAACACATAGAGCCTGACATTAAAACCGAACTTACGATCCTGATTTGCTGTTCTTGCTACTACAATCAAAAAATAACTGAAAATGAGTAGAAGGTGAGTAAGGTTTGTTAGTAGAAGTTTTGGTACTACAATCAAAATAAGTTTTATTAGCTTTGCACAAGTCACATATAATAAGGTGATACGCAACGAGGAGATACATATGAATGCTTATTTTCAGAATATTATGCAATTATCAAAAGAAAAGAAGGGCTGAATTCTCAACATGTACATTCCGCCCATAACATCTTTAAGAATGTCAAAAAACAAGTGTGACATGAATCTGGATGAAATAAGTGAAGGGGAAGATGATACTGAAGCATCTTAAGATGAGAGTGACTCTATAATTTCTGATTATGATGACCTGAATGACACAACAGAAATTGAATCAATCAGGTAAAGAAAACAAACTTTTTGACCCCTAGAAAAAAATACAAAGATACTTTGTGATCCACTACTAAGGTCTTTACTAGGGAGGAAATCGGTGAATAGAAACAACATACAAAAAGTTTCTGGCACCACATTTTGCCAATAATTACCTGAGATTAGTAGCTAAAGGCCAAAGTGTTATATGAATTGTTACCAATTTAATGCTTGATCAAGGATATCAATCTCTTAGTCACTTCCAAGTAGGAAAGATGAGTTGTAGACTATGAAGTGAAAGCGGTTATTATTGTTATTATTTTTTATATATTGTTTTCTTTTTTTCTATCCATGGTGTTTTATAATAGCTGTGAATTGGCAATTTGGGCCTTAACCATATTTGCATACACTTCATGAGTACATAGACTGCAAAAAGAGCTTTTTATAGCTTATATTTTTTAGAATATTTTTTTTAAAAAAAAACTAAAGCTATTTTATGTTTGGATGGAATATTAAAAAGTACTTTTAAATAAAAAATTTATTTGAATGTTAAAAATAATAAACACTTTTTATATATAAAATTATCGATAAGGACATATGGGAATTTGGGAAGCTTTGTGAAGGTTGCCAAATACTTGTAAATTTGGTGGAAGTTGTAAGTTTACCTAGTATTCAAAAATTTGGTGGTTGTAGCTGTTTATCAAGCACATATTGAAGCTTGATGAAATTGTGAAGAACTATTGAGTGATTGTAGTCTGAACGTACGTCACAAGTGATGGTGACTGAACTAGGATAAATTGTGTTTGCATTCTTCATAACTGTTAACTATTTATTTTCTAATACTTTGCTTATTCTTTGGTGCCTTGTATGTTTAGTATAGATTGTTTAAATATATTGATGATCATTTAATAGGGATAGGTTATTCTGCCTACCCTTAATTTGCCTATTCTTCTCAACATCGTTAGATTATAATCTCATCCAACGGTGGAGATTTGCGGGATAAAATAAATCTTTTTATCCCTTTTTTCTCCTCACTGCCTCATTCCTTTTCTCTCTCCTCCCCTTTCTTCTCTATCGACGAAAGAACATATATTTGTGTCAATACTTAATGCAATGCCCCTCAAAAATCACACCAGCGGAAGAAAAGATATAGCATTCAAATTTCAAAAGAGTCATCATTGGCAGCAAATTCGAATTTAAGCCAAATCATATTCTTGCTAGAGAAAACCTGATAATGAAATAAAATATATGTAATTTACTGAATTTTTTTTGTATACATACAACTTGAATTTATCACCACAAACTCATTCCTTGGTTGTTATAAACAACTAATTTGAGTTAACCTCCAATAATCATTCAGCTAGTCGGAGATAAATCATTAATTAATACTGCTTGTTGGGTCAGTATAAATGACAAAACCTTGTTTTGTTTAATTTAGATAATCGCAAAAGAATCCACCAATTCGTAAACTAGTATCTGTTAAACAAAAAATCAATTCAAACTCACAAGGGATTTTGATCCTATGTGTTTCTCTGTCTCTATCTTCGTGGATAGAGAGAAAGGGATGAGAGAGAAAGTGAGGGAGATAGTGAGGAGAAAGAAAGAGGTAAAAAAGTTTATTCTTTTCCATAAATCTCCACCGTTAGATGAGATTATAATCTAACTTTGTCGAAAGGGGAAGACAAAGGTAGGCAAATTAAGGGTATGCAGAATAATATATCCCCATTTAATATATCAAATCTTACTTGAAATATTTGTTAGGAATGTGGCTTTCATACTCAAGAGGGGGGTGAATTGAGTATTACAAGATTTTCGCAAAATCCCTCTTCTAGTTTCTAAATAATCATTTCAAGCAATATTTGATATGTGGAAAGCTAATCAGTACATTCAAACAATCCATAATATATAATATATCACAATTATAGAACTTATTCTAGCACATACAAGATATCAAAGAAGCAATTAAAGTACTAGAAAAAAGAGTTTAGAGTTTAGAGAATTGCAAACGCAATGTATCTTGGTTCGGTCACCACCACTTGTGACCTACGTCCAGACTGAAAACGCTCAATCAACTCTTTCACTAATAGCCAAGCTTCACGGGTGCTTGACAAACCTTTACAATCTTCCAAGACTTTGGGTTCTTGGATACCTTACAATCTCCAAGTTTATGGGTACTTGGCAACCTTACAATTCACTCCAAATTTACTTAGGTATTTGGCTACCTCTCAAACAATGGGTCTCACAACCCTTTCAACTCAAGAATACAAGGAGGAAAATATTTGGAAATGATACACTCTCAAAGTGTGGATATACAACTTGAAGCACTATGGGTATATGGATTTTCAAGATATGAGCTCAAATATGTTTGATCTTTGAAAGATATGAAAGAATATGAAAATGATAGTGTAGAAGCTCTCAAATCATCCTTAAGATGTTTAGGAATAGTGATCTTTACGTTTTAGGGTCATAAGGAATGTATTTATAGTGATTTTTTGCAAAACTAGTCGTTATAGGCTTTTTGTCGCAGGGGGAATTGATTTCCACATGGTGGTAATCAATTTCCTAGTTTGGGAATCGATTCCCACTGTTGGAAGGCTGGAAATTCGACAATAATAATATTGTTTCGTATTTTGGGCATAACTTGAGCTATTCTTGTCGGATTGATGTGATCTTGGTCTTGTCGGAAAGATAAAAGAAATATATACAACTTCTATGAAGAACACAAGATATAATCCATCATCTTGGATATGAAAAATTGTATGGAAGGCAGTAGTGAAATTATGCAACAAATTTTAAGTTCAAATGTGTTATAGCTTGCTTCCAACCACTTTTTGTGAAAGATCTTGACTTGATAAATATGTTTTGAAGTTATAAAATATGTCAAGGATCTTTTCAATGGGTTTTCAAATTGCTTTCAAGTATATAAAGGTTATGATTATGCAATTCGAAAAACACGTTTACTTTGAGAAAAACTTTGAGCTCATGCAATGCAATCTACCATATACCCTCATATATATTCTAAGTCCTAAAGATATATTCTATATATAATTTTAGACTTAGCTTTATGTCTTGTGTCTTAGATCTTTACTTGAGCTTGATGCTTTGACTTGTTGGATATGACAATGCTTGACACTTGTTGGTTTTGATCATTTTTCACCATGCTTATGATATTGAGCTTCTCTTAGATATTGTCCATGGTTTGTTGTCTTTGATCTTGGTGTTGCTCTTCTAATTATTCCTTGTTGCTCTTGGTTCAATAATCTTGCAACTTTGATATGACATTACTCTTCTTGTGTGGTTACATCATATGTCTTCAATATCCACATGTGGTTGATGCTTTTTGCTCTTGATCAATGTTTTTCTCTTTTTATTGTTGTCACTTTGTGATCATAAAAAATATACCTTGTATCTACAATATTAATTTAGAAACAAAAAGGGTGCTTTTGTAAAAAATTTGTCATGCTCAATTCACTTCCCTCTTGAGTATGGAAGTCATATTCATAACATTATACTCTTTTCCTTCAAACTTTGTTGGGAACTCGATGGTCAACCCTTGTCACTGGCCAGCTATTTTCGTCGGCCATTGACCACTTCTACCACCAGCAATTGCCATTATTAGCCAGCCACCAGACATCGTCGATCATGAGCTACTACTAATCGTCGCCCTAATTACAAAGCACCAACCACTGCCACTACTTCCACCGGCTACCACTACACTCACCATCAACATTGCCATTGTTGGCCACCACCTCCAACCAGCCACCACCCTCACCATAGCCAATGATCAACCACCATAATTGCCACTGGTCATCTCTAACGTTGTCACCACCATCACCACCTAGCCATTACTTAAAGTCACTTCCTTCAGTTAGCCATCACATCTGTCACACACATCACCATCAGCCCCCACGATTGAACTAGTCACCTCCACCACCTGCCAGCCACTGTCATTAGTCATCAGGCACCAATATTGATAGTCAATTTAAAACTTAATTTTTTAAAATTAATTTGGTGAATATATATATTTTTTATTTTATAAATTGTGTAAGCTATTTATGTATTTTATTTAAAGTCATTGATTTTTAATTTTTTTTAATAATTTAAAATAACAACTAACGTGTAAATAAATAGGGAAAATTTCATTTTCACCCACTTTGATTTCATGGTTTATCATTCGATCCCCTGTGATTTTGAATTTTTCACTTAGACTCATTGTGATTAAATAATTTATCATTTAACCCCATGTGGTTTCAAATTTTCACTTACACTCATTGTGGTTACAAATTAAAATATATCGTTTAGACCCCTTGTGGTCTTATACATACATAATTTTTTTTCTCAACTTTTATCTTATATGATTATCATATTTTAAATTAAAATTATGTACCAAAAAATATAATTTTTTATTTAGATTTAAAATAATATTAATTAATAATAATCACAATTATATCCTTATAATTTTATATATATATATATATATAAATTTATTTTCCCTCTTTTTTATTTTATATCCTCATCTAATATATTTAATACAAATAAATAAAAATAAATTTTTAAAAAATTTATTTATTTTTATCATGAAAATAAATTCAAATCAAATATTATTTTATTTTATCTAACTTTTACTCGATATCGTTATAAAATTATCTAAAGAAAGTAAATATCTTATTTTGATAATACATATTTAATTTATCTTAAATAATAATTTTTTAAAATAAAAAATTAAGATAATTTATAAATTAATTTCAATATAAATAACTTGAAATATTTTTTAATTTAGTGTTTAATTATTAATTTTATTTGATAATATAGTAATTATATAAAATAAAGTCTAGAAAAAGTAAATATTTTTATATTTATAAGACCACAAGGAGTCTAAATGATATACTTTACAACCACAATGAATGTAAGTGAAAATATAATCTCATGGCTTTAACTACTGATTCTCAAAAAAAAAAAAAAAAAGATATTCACCTTTGCTTGCTCTGTGAACTGTGATGCACAAACTTAAATTGCTTTTGAATCAAATCCAAAATTTGTCTCCCACTATTAGCTAGTATACATTCTCTTACTAAAATTAAAAATAAGTGGAATACTGTGATGGAATACTGTGACATAAATAGCCTCTTTAATTGCATTGCATGAGAAGTGAATTAATTAGTGACATTAATAGTCTCTTTAATTACTAAAGGGATAGCCTTGTGACTTTAGGCTCTTCTGATTGTTTATTTTCATAACTAAGTTAACTCTTATGTATGTTTCATGTTACGTATAAAAAAAACTTTATCTTCAACTCATGTTATGTATAACCCTATTGTTTCCCCAAATGGAAAATCTTCCAACTACTCAAATAAAACAAATTTTATGAGCTTTTATCAAAATCGTGTAAAACTTTATTTCATATATTTTTAGGACTGAATTTTTCGTCCGAAACCAAAACGTTTTATATAACTTAACAAGTATATGGTGGATTGTGAGAGCACAAATTCACTTTAAATTGATTTCGCTCACGGAATGATATAGCATAAGAATTTTTTTTTGAATTTTAACACAATAATTTATGAAATTGTATTATTTGAATAAAATATTCAACTTTGACATCAACAAGAAATTAAAAGTTGATGTTGCTTCAATCATTATTGGATGGGGTTCAAGAAGTCTCATATATAGAATCTCTTAAACATATTGGTAGAGACACCAGCAGAGAATTTTCCAAACTTGATGTTGCTTCAATCATTATTGAGTACTGCAAAGAAAACAAACTTTTTGACCCCTAGAAAAAAAAAACAAAGATACTTTGTGATCCACTACTAAGGTCTTCACTAGGGGAGGAAATCAGTGAATAGAAACAACATACAAAAAGTTTCTGGCACCACATTTTGCTGAGAATTACCTGAGATTAGTAGCTAAAGGTCAAAGTGTTACATGAATTTTACCAATTTAATGCTAGATCAAGGATATTATTCTCTTAAATCACTTCCTAGTAGGAAAGAGGAGTTGTAAACTACAAACACTGAACGCTGTTAATATTGTTTTGATTTTTGATATATTGTTTTGTATTCTTCTCTGCATGGTGGTTTATAATAGCTGTGAATAGGCAATTTGGGCCTTAACCATATTTCCGTACACTTCATGAGTACATAGACTGCAAAATGAAGCTTGAGACTCCATCAGAGCAATCACGTTTATTAAGTGACATCCCAAAAGTGATTACTGAAATAGTTGATACCAATATGTCACCAGAGGGTTCCATAAGAAAAGATAAGCTTGAGCAAAATGGCTTGCCAGAATTAGCCATTAAAATCCTGTATAGTGAAGGAATTGCTATGAAAATTTCGTCGCTAATTTCATCCTCGCTGCTACTACTTTCTCTCGCAAACGATTTTGCGAGGGAAATTACGAGGAAAAGTAGTAGCGAGGATGAAATTAGCGAGGGAATGGATGAAATTAGCGACGGAATTTGCATAGTAATTCCCTCGCTATACAAGATTTTTCTAGTAGTTGGAGAAACTTGTAACTCTGTTGAACGTTTTTCCAAACAAAGTGGTTTTGCTCTTTTTCTGGATAATAGAACAAATGTTACATATTTGCTCTTTTTATATCTATTATGTCCTTATAACTTCTAGTTTTGTTTTCTGTTTAAAATTTTCTCTGTATATTGGGTTCTTGATGTTGCCTTTGTGTTTTGAATTAACTTAACATTCTTGCTAATGCTGTGATTTGTCTTTTCATCAAGATCCTCAACAAATTCGTTTAATTTTCTGTTTTAAACAACCAAATCCATGTTTTACTCAAACTAGGGTCAGATAGATTAATTAGAATTTAATGTGTATTTTGTCACATTTTTATTATTTTGTACCTATATTTGATCCAATATATTCTCTTCAAGGTTAAGCTACATTCATATGTGTATCCATTTCATTGTCAAAAGTGACTTTTGCTTGCTTCTATTTTGTTTCTGAAAGTTTCTTAAGCCAGGAACAATTTATGCGCCATTAATTTAGTTAATTTTGTACCTAGTGTTTATGAAATGTAACTCACATGAATGTTTTTGGTAAATGTATAAGCATGCCTATTGTAAAACGTAATTATGAATTTGTACCAAAACAAAATAAAATAAAATAATTATTTACCACTTTAAAAGTAACGTCACGTTCTTGTAAATGATTAACCCCAAAAGATTACATCTTTACCCCGCCCATTAGGGGTGTGTATAAAGCGATTCATAACCGGTTTTAACAAAAACTGAACGAAGCCGATTTTAAACGGTTTGATTTTCAAACCGAACCCGTTTTCTTCTTTTAAAATAAGTTTTTAATTTTCTAAACCAGTTTGAAACCGGTTCCAAAATCGGTTTATGGTTTATAACCGGTTTTCAAAACCGATTTTAAATCCAAATCGGTTATGAATCATAAACTGGTTATCATGTTCAAAACCAGGTTTTTAACAAATTCAAAATCGATTTTTGATGGATTGTGCTATTTTATAAGTAGTCGTTTGTTTCTCTCGGTTATAGGTAGTTGACCAACTATTTCTTGCAAGAATCTTCATTGTTTTGGAATTCTTCGGACGAAATGATTCTTATAGAAATTGTTTCACGTTGTTATGAGAGAGATTGATAGAAGAACAGTTGAATTATTTTAAAATTATAAAAAAAAATTGCTCTTCGTTCTCTTAAGATTTATGTTACTAAGAGTTTCATTTGAACTGATGGAGGAAGGTATGGGTAGGGGTGTTCAAAATATCCAAAAAAACTAAATCAATCCATAACCAAACTGTTTCACGTTTTAAAAATCGGTTATTTTTAAAAATCAGTTTCATATAAAACTGTATTTTATTTTTATAAACTAGTTATTTACCTAATCATAAAAATAATTGGTTATCCATAACCAAATTGCTCAATAATTAAAGAACAAATAAGTAAATCCATTGTGAGTTGCGCTTTTAACACCGTTATCAGAGACGTTAAGCCAATTGATTAATGTCGTTGTCCTTTTTGTTATAATTTTTTAACTTCATCTTTGTCATTTCAAAGCATTTGCCTTGTCAAGTTATGAGTTTGCCTGGAGGCCTATATGTGGTTTTTTTTTTGGGAAAAAAAAGTTGTTACGTTACATAAGAAGTGCTTTCATAAGATGCGACCTTTCGATTTATGCGTAATCTTTTTTTAAAATAAATATTTTCTACTTGAGCTACTTAACTTTTTTTTGCTAGTTTATTGTTTGGAAGTTTGAGTCAATTGACTAATATAATAGGCATGATAAAAAATAATACTTATTTGTTCTTTAATTGTAGAGCATTTTGGTTATGGATAACCATGGATAACTAATTATTTTTATGGTTTGGTAAATAACCAGTTTATAAAATAAAATACAGTTTCATATGAAATCGATTTTTAAAAATAACCGATTTTTAAAATGTGGAGCAGTTTGGTTATAGATCGGTTGGATTCTTTTGGATATTTTGAACACCCCTACCGCGCATAACTCATCTCAAAAAGATAAGTGTATTGGTTAGTTGTATGACTTGATTGTTAGTTAAAGTTCTAATTATCCTTGCTTTGTAACATTTTTATTTTAAGTATAATGAAGATATCATAATATATTTTTATTTTTGTTTCTTGGACGATCTAGTTGTTGGACAAGTGGCATCTTTACTTAGGATGAGTAGAATACCTAGAGAGGAGGGGGATATGTGTTTCCAAATTTTTTTAAATTCTTTTTTTACAAGTACATCTTTAAAATTGATATATATAGACAAAGTTGAACTTATTAGTTCAAACAACACATTAACACAATTAGATTGACTGTTCTCAAATAATTTTGCAAATTCAATTAAGATAACAGTCACACAGTTATAATAATTTTACTGTTTTACTTTAGGTCTGCCCTATTAATTTCTGTATGATATATATCAACAAAAATGTACCTGACATTTTTAATATAGAGTACAAACGCAACTTAACTTTGTTAACAAAATAGAAATCAATTAACATCCAGAAATTAGAAAAACGGAGATAATTTTCAGCCGCACTTAAATCCAACTAAATAGAATAGGTAACCTGCTACAACAATTTTTAATACAACAGATAACTGCTATAACACTATTATATCCACAGAAAAATTGGTACAATACTTTCAACCAGATAATATTATTTTCAATCTCTACGAAGAAATTCAGAATTTAAATCAATTAGAGAGAAAGACACACGATATATCCTGGTTCACATCTCTTAGTGCAATGGGATGCTACATCTAGACTGAAGTAGCCGCAGATATTTTATTGATCACAAAAGTAGAGTTTTACAAACACTCAACACAAACAATCAATCAAAATATCAAAAAAAATTCTAATACCTACACTGCTCCATATTATTTCAAGTCGAACATAGGAGCTCACAAACTCCTCTTTCACGAGCACTCCACACTCCTGAGTGGATTCTTTAGGCTCCAAGCATTGAGAAACAATCTCAAGCCAAGCAAGGGTCGCCAACCTACTCGATTGCACCCAACACACACTTAGGACAGATTTTTCACATAGTCAAACACTTCACTTTAACACACAATACAATATCCAAAATTTTACATAACATAATATCAACAGTTATAGTGTCATATCACACTAATATCACAATAAAGCACAAACTAAGCTCCAAGATTTATGTCATATGCAATGATTCAAGAAAACACAAAATGTAACAAAATCCTTAAAATTATAATATTAAAAAAATTGGATATCTCACAATAAATATCTAAATCAATAAGTCAATGCAAGAAATTCAAGTTTTAGAATATACCGTAAAATACCTAAAATTCAGATTTGAAGAGGCAAAGAGTAAGTTTTCTGAACCTGATTTTTTTTCACCCATTCATGGATTTGATCTCAAATGAAGAACCGGTGTATCTTGAAGAAAATGAGAACCGGCGTTTCTTGAAGAAAAATAAAGAACCAGCGTATTTTGAAGAAAACTTGAGAACCAACATTTTCTTGTATCACGTTTCAAACGGTTATCAAAAGAGAATTGAAAAATGAGGTCTATGTTTTTTATTTGTGCATGTCGAAGAAGATGGATTTGTGAATAGTTTCGTCAATGATGCGTGGGAACACAAGAAGAGCCGAATCAAAGTAAATATGACGATAAGTTTTGATGTGAGCGAACAGTGCTGCCTCGTATTATCAAATTGGGCCCAATGCCTTTTGCTTTTTTATTATTTACTAAAGATTGACCCATTACGAAGTTCAATGTTGGTGAGCACATAGTCAACGTGAGCATGGAAGTAATAGCAAAATTAAGGATATTAAGGTGAATTATACATATATGGATAAAATAGGAAACAAAGAAATTTGACTAAAGATAAAAGTAGTATCGGGTGGCTGAAAGGATGAGAGAACATAAATAGTTTGGACAAATAATGAGAAGGCCAATGGGTGTTCTCGTAAGAACAAAAGTTTGTTACCAAGAGCTCGACACAAAAAGAGGTAGAAGTAAATCGAAACTTACTTGAGAAAAGTAGTAAAACCAGACTTGATGGAAGGAGATATATATTAGCGGGCGGTGTGTCTTAGGACGAAATGGAAAAAGGCTATAAGAATGGTGGATGATTAGACAGTTTTTATTTCTATATTCCAGATGGTCCCTTTTGAGTCATTTTTTCTCATCATCTCCCCCTTCCCTTATTTCCCCCTTCTTTTCCTTTATCTTTTTTACCTTTCTCCATCTTTTTTTTTTCATACCCTTTTTACTTTTACTTATATATATATATATAGAGAGATAAATATTTCTCAAGTCACTTGAAGTAATCTTATTTCGGCCAACCCAAAACTACATCGTTTTGGGTGTTAGGAGAATTAATAAAGGATGTTTTGGTATTTTTATTTGTTTATCTATTTGAGATAGGATATTGTAACAACCAAATAATGTTACTACCATATCTTAACCGTTGATTTCCGCTAATCAACGATTATCATTTATTCGATTAATAACGGAAATCAACGGTTAAGATATGGTAGTAACATTATTTGGTGGTTACAATATCCAATCCCTATTTATTATGTGAATTTTATCAAAACATCCTTCATTAATTCTCCCAACACCCAAAACGACGTAGTTTTGGGATGACTGGAGATAAGGTTATCTTAAGTGACTTGAGATAAGTTATCTACATTCACTCCCAAAACGACGTTGTTTCGGATTGAAAGATTAAAAAATTAGAATGATAAAGATTGTTATAACCTTGGAATAAATTATAATTACAAAAACACTTTAATTTTCGTCTCAAAATAATATCATTTTGGGCTCAATATAGATAATTTATCAGCATTCGAATATATATATATATATATATATATATATATATATATATATATATTGTATTTCTAATTGATTACCCGATGGAGAAAAGGCTCTTTTTAAAAACTAGGTGGTCATTCAACAAAAAAAAAAAAAAAGTAGGTGGTCAGTTTTTTTTTTTATATTTATTAAAACTGATTACATTTCATTTTTTATTTAGTTTTTATTTTTTAAAACCTGTTTATTTAAATGATTTAGATTTTAATTTTTAAAACTGATTTTTTTTTTGGTATGGTAAAACTGATTTTTAATATGAAACAGTTTTTATCTTTAAAAAACTTTATTTTTTTTAATATGAAATGCATGTAATGGAGCTTAGGATATAACATTTGTGATATAAAAAGTGTTACAAAAATCTAACCTATTTAACATGTCTTGGATCTTCATGGCTTCCATTTGAGATCTTCATTCTTCTTCTTGTCAACGTCAAAATCCATTAGTATGTAGGCAGTGGCGGAGCCACATGTAACTTAGGTGTAGCTTCAATCTGAGCTAAATTTTAACAAATTATATTTATTATATATAATTATTTAATTAATTATAATTTGGCTCGGGTTAAAATTATAATTTGACCCGGCCTACAATTTGTAAATAAAACTTAAAATATTTTTGGTGAAAGATTTGGATAAGTTGTATTAGGTTATGTGTTCAATTTTTACTTGTATAAAAAAATAAAATATTTTTAGTAAAATTAAAAAATATTTAATAAAATTATAACTCTTCTTGGTGTTACCTGCTGAGGTGCTCTGTATTTAATATAATTTAAATATATTATGATATGAATTAACTAAAATTAAAAAAATACACATAATTTTTTGACCGAGTCTCAAATTAGAGCCTGGCTCCGCCATTGCATGTAGGATGTCCTTCACTAGTTAGAGCTTCTGGAATTTTTTAATTTTATTTTCAATTTTTAAAAATTATTCAAAATTATTCAAAATTATTTTTTCTCCTTTTCTTTTTGTAGTAATATTTTTTTATTGTTTTGATCCGATTACCACTAGCACCAATGCTATCGATATTTGTTTAAATTTTTTTATTTCAATTTACTGTGATGAAAGCTTAGTAAGTTTTATTTTGAGATGAAGTGTTAAAATATATAAAAAAAAATTATAATATATTCATTGTATTTTAATAAAAAAATATTATAATATATTCATTGTATTTTATAATAATTTAGAATATCTTATATAATTTCTTTATTTTCTTATAATTTATAATATATTTATTTAATTAAAAATTGAAGAGTAATATTTAATATAAATAAGTATTAACACGAATTACCAAAAAATAACGATTAATGCTGTACAGTTTGTATCATATTATAATAAATCAAATTAATTTAGTCTTTATTGTCTTTTTTTTATACCATAATTAAATTGGATAATTTCAGCACACCCCAAATTGTGTGAAAATCAGCATCGATGCATCGGAGTGGTCTTGGAGACTCTGAAGAAAACTTTCTTGCTGGAAGATCCGTTGAAGTTAAGGGCAATGGAGATGCGATGGTGAACTTCTAGCTGCCAATGGAAGCCTCCCCCGTGGAAATGAAAAAAGTGTTATTGGAAGGTGATACTAAAAATGTCTTTACTAAAATGTTTTAAAATTATAAGTACTTTTTTAAATAAAAAAGATTTTATTTTTTTTAAGAAACCCACTGTCATGGCATTTGAATTCCTAATGTAATCGATTATTTCAATTTAGGATTTAAGTCTTTCCACCCGTTTCATAACTTATGACTCTCAATGTGCTACCAAAACGGGATGGGTTAGGCGCGTAGATCTACGCACGCAATTTTTCTTCTTTGCTAGGGTTCTGGTACTCGTTCTGGAAATTTTCTCTGATTTTCTTTTAATTCTGAGGGATTGATACTTATGGAGGATGAAGTGATGTTGAATCAAGCTTCCCAAGAGGTCGATGTAGGGAAGGGGAGTAGAGAGACTACCATTAGAGGAAGAGGTAGACCTTCGAAGTGGCAAGAAACCGAAGGGAGAGTTGTTGGAGGCTCTGGTTACGGATGATCCGATGATGGAGAAAGGTGAGGGGGGGATGATCTAACCCTTATTCACACCATGCATGCTGAGAAGGAAGTTGGGGGAGCTAACAGTAGCTCACGAAGTAGGATGGTGTCTTACAGAGATAAACTACTGAAGCTGAATGGAGGAGGATTCTCGGATAGTGAAGAGAAAGACTGGTTGTCTAGACAAAAGCGAGAGGAAGAAGAGGATGACCTCATGGATGAGTGCCCTCAAGATCCTTCGGATGAACCTCTCTGTCCGGCCTATCACATATCGAAGGCCCAGCACAAAGAAGACTGCAAACCATGGCGAAAGGCTCTGATTATCAAGCTGCTAGGAAGATGGATTGCTACTAGATTCCTGATGGCTAGACTCCAGAGGCTATGGAACCTGACTAGATCTTTTGAGTTAATAGATCTAGACAATGGATATCTGTTGCTGAGGTTTTTAGATGACAATGATTACCGTCATGTTCTAGAGGAAGGACCTTGGATCGTGAATGACCACTATGTTGTGGTTCAGAGATGGAGGCCATTTTTCGATCCATATGATGATCAATTCAAGAAGTTGGCGGTGTGGACAAGAATTCCTGGGCTACCCATTGAGCTTTACACAGCCCACCACCTCTGGAAGATTGGTAACTTTTTTGGGAGAACTTTAAAGGTGGATAGGAACTCTCTGCGTAAGAGTGATTATGGTTTGGAAGTCATCACTGAGAGAGCTCGTTTTTCCCATATATGTGTGGAAGTGGACCTAAGAAAGAGTTTTCTATCGAAATTTAAAATCGGAGACAAAACTTACAGGTGGGATACGAAGGCCTTCACTTAATTTGCTTCAAATGTGGAGTTTATGGACACAAAAAAGACCTTTGTTCTGATATTGCTCTTAAGGAGGAACAAAAGGCTCAGGCATGACAGTGTCTTGATAATACAAGGCACCATAATCAGGAACACACCAAAGTAAAAGTGAAGCAGACGGAGGCTTTTGGTGACTGGATGGTAATGCAACGACAATCCAAAGGTAGGAAGCTAAAGGCTGTTCCAACGAGGGTAAAGAATGAGGATGTGGGAGAAGGCACATCAGGTGTGAATAAGGTGGCTCTAACTGAGGTTAAAAAGGTTGCAACTGGTGCTGAGAATATTGTCAGTTGTTTAGAGGCTGAGCAGGTTAGCAACCAGGGCCAGGAACCAGAAGCTATGGAGATAGGGGACCCACCTAAGGTGAATAGTAAAAATCAAAGCCCATTGGGGGATAGGTCTAATCCCAGAAATCTTGGGAACTTGAGGAAATCTAAGGTGGTTGAGAGCAAGACCAGAAGAGTACCTAATAAGGAAGGAAAGGAGAAAAGAAGGGGTCCCACTAGTCCTTTGAAAAAGAAAGGAGGTGTTGAAAACAAGTCCCCAAATACTGTTTTGGAGGGTCCCTACAAAGCAGCTAGCAAACTGAGAGAGAAAGGGAAACCTAACTTTGATCCTAGAGAGAAATATGATGGGGTGCCTAACCAGGAGGGTAAAAGAGGGAAATGAGTAATGGATTGTGACCCTTCTAATGTTTCTCCTCAGATCCAGAATAACAAGGTGTCAGCAGTTCTAGTCCTCACTCAGGGGGCACTAATCCAACTCAACTTTGAGTAAGTTCTTGCTGGGATTTTTACCCTGGTCCTTTTTATTATAGTTGTTTTTATGTCTATTTGTGTATGGAATTGTAGAGGGGTAGGCAAAAAAGGTTTTGCTACCCTTATCAGAGATTTAAAGTTCAGATTTAGAATTGACATTTTGGTCCTGTTAGAGACTAGAATAACTGGTCCTAAGGGTGATGACATTATCAAGCAATTTGGGTATCCTAATTACTTCAAACAGGAGTCTATAGGTTACTCAGGGGGTATATGGATCCTTTGGGATTCCAATTTGATTAAACTGGAGGTTCTCTTAGTCCATCACCAATTTGTGCACACTAAGGTACATCACCTGAATCCTTCAAAGGTTGAGCTCATTACTTTTGTCTATGGTAGTCCTCGGAGGATGGAGAGGAAAGTTCTTTGGTCGGAGTTGGATCTTCTTAGCCAATCCATTCTTGATCTCTGGATCCTGATGGGGGACTTCAACCCTATTCTTCATACATCTGAGAAGATTGGAGGTGGTGAGGTTTGTTGGGAAAGTATGTCAGATATGCAACAGGGTTTATTGAATTGCAAGGTTAGTGACATGGGTTACAATGGCCCTGAGTTCACTTGGAAGAGAGGGAAACTCCATGAAAGGATTGACAGGGCTTGCTCGAATGATTCCTGGAACCTATCTTGGCCTGATTGTTTCATCTCCCATCTTCCCTTCTTTAATTCGGATCATAGGCCTTTACTGCTAGCCCATAGTGCTACTCCTAGACCAGGTGAGCATTCCAGAACTTTCAAATTCTTGGCAGCTTGGCTTACTGTTCAAGGTTTTGGGGACCTGGTTAAGAACAGTTGGCAAAATAATTTCGATTGGGTCTAGGCCAGAAATAAATTTGAAGTAGAGGTTACAGACTGACATCAGCATGTTTTTAAGAAGAGTATTCAGCAGAAAAATAAGATCTATGCCAGATTGAGAGGGCTTGATAGCTATATACATGGGAGATATGACCATAACATGGAGCTGCTCCAGGAGGATCTTTGGAGAGATCTTCAGTCCATTCTTATTAAATAAGAATTGTCCTAGTATCAAAGAGCTCGATGTCACTGGCTAAAGTTTGGAGAAGAGAACACAAAAATTTTCCATTCTTCTACAGTGGCTAGAAGAAGACACAATAGAATCATTACTCTAAAAGATGCCAATGGGTGCTGGATAGCTGATCCTGAAGAGTTGGTGGTTATGGCTGTTGATTATTACCAGAATCTGTTTAGAGCTGAGGATTTGGATGATGGTTTCTTTCCAATCCAAGGTGCTTTCCCTAGTCTGTCTAACTATGAGATGTCTATGCTGGCTCAAAGACCTAGCAAGGAGAAGATTAGGAGGACAATTTTCAAAACGGGGAAGTTTAAAGCCGATGGTCCTAATGGTTTGCATGCAATCTTCTTTCAAAGTCAATGGATTACTATTGAGGAATCAGTTTGCAAGTTGGTTCAGGAAGCCTTCCTTGACCCTACTAAAGTGAGGGAAATAAATAAAAATCACATTTGTCTGGTCCCCAAGAAGGAATGCCCTGAGAGTATGAAGGACTTTCGTCCTATTAGCCTTTGTAATGTAATTTACAAAGTCATTACCAAAATTGTTTCAGAAAGATTGAGGGAGCTGCTGCCTCGGTTGGTTTCTCCTAATCAGAGTAGTTTTATTAAGGGTAGACAGAGTACTGACAATATAATAATAGCTCAGGAAGTCCTCCACTCAATGAGGAGAAGAAAAGTTAGGAAGGGTTGGATGATGATTAAAGTTAACTTGCAAAAAGCCTATGATAGGTTGAGCTGGATTTTTGTGAGGGAAAAAATCAGAGACATTGGCTTCCCTAATTCCCTATGCAGCCTTATTTCCAGTTGCATATCTACAGCCTCTTTCAAGCTTTTATGGAATGGGGTTGCTACTAAAGAGATTATACCTGAAAGATGAATTAGACAGGGGGATCCCATCTCCCCCTATCTGTTTGTTCTTTGTATGGAGAGACTGGCTCATCTCATTCAAATGACAGTGGATGTGAAAGCTTGGAAGCCAGTTTTGTTAAATAAGAAGGCTCCCCCTTTATCTCATTTATTTTTTGCAAATGACATAATTCTGTGTGCTGAGGCTAGTATGGAGCAAGCTTATATGATCAATCAAGTCTTGAAAATCTTCTCTGATGCTTCGAGTCAGAAGGTGGGTAATGAGAAAACTAGAGTCTTTTTCTCTAAGAATGTCAGCTTTGGCAAAGCTAAAGAAATTAGTGACTGCTTGGGATTCACTGTCACAGCTGATCTGGGTAAGTACTTGGGAGTTCCACTACACCATAGAAGAGTTTCCAAAAGCTCTTTTGGTCATGTTATAGATAGAATGTAGAAGAGACTTTCCTCTTGGAATCTAAACTCTTTCTCTTTGGCTGGTAGAACTACTCTAGCCAAAGCTGTCCTTGAAGCCTTACCTGCCTACACAATGCAATCTGCTATCGTTCCTGTTGGAGTTTGCAGGGAAGTGGAGAAGCTTACTAGAAGCTTTATTTGGGGCTCATGCCAACACCAGAAGAAAACTCACTTTGTTAGTTGGTCTAAAGTCTGCAAACCTAAGATGAATGGGGGTCTGGGTCTTAGAGACCAAGTTCTGATTAACAAAGCTATTTCTATGAAGTTAGGCTTTGATATTCTTAACAATGCTGATAATCTTTGGGTGAAAGTACTTAAATCTAAGTATAAGGTTGGGGATGACATGATTCCTAACATCTCTGCTGCCAAAAATGTTTCTAATACTTGGAGAGGTATCCAACAGGTGTGGGAGCATGTCCAAGCTGGATCCTTAATCCTTCTTGGCGATGGTAGGAGCACAGAGTTCTGTAAGGACCCAAGGGTTGGCAAGCTAATTGATAAGGCTGTGTTAGAAATTCTTGAAGAGGCTATAAATTGGAAGGTTACAGATTGCATCTCAGTTGAGGGAAATTGGAACTGGAGCATATTGGGTCAATACTTGTTTGAAGAGATTTTGCATGTTATAGCAGGTATCCCTCCCCCCACTGAAGATGGTGGTAATGACAAAGTTATTTGGAGACATTCTCCATCGGGTTTGTTCTCTGTTAGTTCAGCTTATGCCTCCTTGATTCCCCCTCATAATGATCCTCAGTCTAAAGATTGGAACTTAGTGTGGAGATGGGAGGGTACCCAGAGGATTAAACTCTTCCTATGGCTCCTTTTTAGTAACAAACTCCTCACCAATGCTGAGAGAAATAGAAGGCACATGTCTGATAATGCCAGATGTCCTAGATGTCATGATCGTATTGAAGATAGAGATCATATCTTCAGGAAGTGTAGATGGACGAGGGAAGTTTGGAACCACTGGATTGATAGTAGAAGGCAGGTAAATTTCTACAGAAATGATGTAGACAATTGGCTGAATTGGAACCTCAATTTTAGGGAGTACAATAAAAGATGGCAGCTGAGATTTGGAGTGATCTGTTGGCAGTGTTGGAAAGACAGAAACAATCTCATTTTTGAAGGCAAAGGGCTTAGTCCCCAGGAATTCTTCAATCAGGTTTCTATTAGCATTTTAAATATTGAAAGTTCTAATGAAATTCTGATTTCCTCTGGTTTAACTGTGGATCCTATGGAGGAGGTTTGGATTCACTGGAAGGCTCCCATGGAGGGTTGGACCAAAATTAATATTGACGGACCTTGTAGAAATAATGGTTCGAATTTGGCTTGTGGTGGAGTTATGAGAGATACCTATGGGAATTGGATGCAGGGTTTCAACAAAAATCTGGGTCATGGTACTGTGCTTATGGCGGAATTGTGGGGCTGTGTTATTGGTCTGGAGTGGGCTTGGCATCAGCAGTACAAATGTATTATCTTGGATGGAGACTCTTTGGTGGCTAATCAGTTGATTGTGGAAGGGTGTATTAATACCCATCCCTGTTATTCTCTTGTGAATAGAATTAAGGAACTTCTTAACCGTCATTGGCAGGTAAATATTTTACATACATACAGAGAAGGCAACCGAGTGGCTGATTGGATGGCTAAACTCAGGGTTGATACTGACTGGGATATTCACTGGTTCAGCTCTCCTCCGGAAGGCTGTAGGGATCTTTGTTTAGAGGATTGTAGGGGCTCTACGTTGCCCAGGACTGCTGCTGTGTAGTTTGTTGCTTTGTAATTTTCCTTTGTTATCCAAAAAAAACTTGTGACTCTCAAAAATAAAATTCATTACCTTCTTGCAAAGTTAAGGACAACCACCTATCTCAAATCTCAATAAGGGGAAGGCACGTATCTTGCAAGGCCAGGGAAGGTCACTAACTTCAACGAAGATTCATGGTATGATTACATATTATCTACCCAAGAGAAAAATGAGAGAATCAAACCATACACACGACTAGCATAAGGATAAGGTTCAATGAGATGTGCCCACTAGGGATGTAAATAAGTTAGATAATAATCAAAGGTTTACGACTTGACCTGTGTCGGGCTTGATCCGGCCTTAGTATATTTAGTAGAGTAAATATTGTTTAGACCTAAAAAAGCCTATTTAGAGAATAGGTTATATGCCTACTTTCACAAGATCTGACCTATACGCATACATGTCGATTTATATTATATTGTTTATTTTAAATAAATTATTATTTAAATAATTTTAAATAGTAAAATAATTTTATTATATTTTATAATTCTTGATAGATGTTGAATGCCTGGTAGACTTAGATAAACTAATAGACTTAAGCCAAACATTTTGATTTTAAATATAGGTGAAATCAGACTTATAATTTAGCTTACATCATGCTAATTGGGCATGTGGGATTTAAAATATTTTACATAAGTATGTTAGCTAATTTAGGCCAAAGTCTAGTCTAGTCCATTAAATTTATACCCTTGCATATATTTGGTGGTCACAAAAGAGAGGACATGATAGTATAAATCATCATATCCAACTCTTATCAATTATTTGGCAAACCAATATGATATGATATACTTATTATGTTCCTCTATTTTATCTTGTCCGCGACATGATAAGTTATCATAAGAGTGGACTTATGTTAGGAATATATATGATAGGGTTGCAAATGAGAGATCATTCTCATCCAAATGTAGCCTTATACTCTTCTCATTTGAACTTTGCTAGATAGTTGATAGTCATCCCTTGTCACTGGTCAACCGTCGCTGTTGGCCATCGACCACCTCCACTACCCACTACCACCACCATTAGCCATCACCTAGGCACTAGATATCACTATGAACTATTAGCCACCCCCACCCCAACTATAAGACACCAACCACCACCATTATCTATCAACTCCACCATTGCAACCGGTCACCACCACCACTCTCACTGGCTACCACTGCACTAACCACCACCATTATTGTGTCATTGGCTACCACCACCACCACCATACAATCAGCCATCATAATTGTCATTGGTCATCGCTGGTGGTGCCACCACCACCAACTAGCCACTATTTAGGGCTTTCGTTGCCCCAATCACCAACCATTATCGCCACTACCAGCATTGCCTTCAATCAGCCACCACATTTATCACCAGTCATATCTGATATCGTCACCACAACTCATTACTATATTATCATTAGTCATTGGCTTCCAATATTGATAAATAATTTAAAACTTAATTTTTAAAAATTTATTTGGTAACGATATATATTTTTATTTTAAAATGTTTTATAAGTTATTTATATATTTTATTTAAAAATTTTATTTTTAATTTTTTTTAATAATTTAAAATAAGAACCAATGTGTAAATAAGTAAAAAAAATTAAAAATGAAATGAAGTTCTATCGTTTTTAAAAATGTTAGTGCACATTGAATAGCTAAATATGGACTTCAATCTTCTTTAGGATTACATGTTTTTCATAATATTCCCTTCAGTCTTGGTGTTTTACTCGCTGAAGACCGAACGTTGATATCAAATTGTCCATGTAATTTTTGATTTTGGGCTTTTGCCCTCCATATATATATAAAAAGTATTTTTATCTTATATTATATCATGATTTATCTCAAACACCCAATAAAATAATATCATCCTATCATATTGTTCATCTAGTACACATGTATCAAATCCATATCGTTTTCTACTTTTACCCAACTGTGTTATCATATTATTCATGTACAACAAAGCCGACCCTCAAATTATTGGCAGTTTATCAATCGGGTTTAAATATATGACCTTAAAAGGAAAATCATCCCTTTAACACTGGGTGGTTCCTTTTTTCTAAAAAAGAAAAAAAGAAAAAAAGAAAAAAGAAAAAAGAAAAAAAGTAAAAAGTAAAAGTAAAAATTGAAAATAATATTTATTCCCTCCATCAATTCCCTTGCTATATTTAGTGCCCTGAAAATCTGAACTCAAATATTTCTTACTCTTCTGCATTCGGTAACACTCACCTAACAAAATATGTCACCGAAGGGTTCCCCAAGAAAAGATAAACTTGACCACACTGGCTTGTTGCCACAATTAGCCATTCGAGACACCGCTGTTACTCTCTTGGACCTTTTTTCAAACACATTAGTGGTTTCCTGATTAATACAGCACGCGTTGCAGGTTTGCCACCCATTCCACTCTTATTACACTCTCTGTTTTTTTTAATCTATTGTGTCCTTATAATTTCCACCTTTTTTTTTTTTTTTTTTGGTTTTCAATTTTATCTGTATAAAGGGTACTTGATGTTGCCTCTCTCTTCTGTATTGACTTTCTATTTTTGTTCATGCTGTGATTTGTCATTTCATCATGATACTCTACAAATTCGAGTAATTTTCTGTTTCAAACAACGAAATCCATGTTTTACTCAAACTAGGGTCACTTAGATTAATTATAATTTAATGTGTGTTTTGTCACATTTTTTTTTATTTCTTTGCTGTATTTAATCCAATATTTTCTCTTCAAAGTGACTTTTGGTTGCTTCTATTTTGTTTCTGAAAGTTTCTTAATCCAGGAACAATTTATGTGCCACTAATTTAGTTATTGTTTAAAGACGACGAACCAGAGCAGTAGTAAAACTGTTTTTTTCATGATTAAAAAGTCATGAGTTAAAATCTAGGAAACAATCTCTTTACAATTATGCAAGGGTAAGACTACGTTACCTTCACCCCACACTCATTAGTCGAATTTAATGGAGAGTGGTTTTTTTTTTTTTTAATTTAGTTATTGTTTGTACCAAGTGTTTATGAAATGTAACTCACAACATCCGTTGTGTTAATTTTCAGGGCTTAGGTCCAAAAGCAACTGCAAAGGAAAACCAAGATGGTACATCCTTTCCTGCCTTTTTTTGAACAACGGTTTGTCTATACTGCTTCCGAAGATGAAGAAACTTCTCAAAGAAAGCTGCTTCAATCTACCTCAAAAGTGAGACAAGATGATCTCCAGGTTACACTTAGTGTAGCCTTGGAATCATCTTGCCTCGCTTTTGAGGTTGACAAAGACAGAAGACCAACTTAAAAAGTGAGAAGAGTGAGCCTTCTTAAGATTCTTCTCATCATCCTTCTCAACTACTGAAGGACTGGAGACTACATTTTTCTCATCTTCAGCTGAGGTTAGAACCATATCGTCCTTTTGAAAAGACTATAACATGCCAACTCTCATTTCTTAAGTAGTACTAAAATAAATTGAGGAAGCACTTGAAGAAGATGCATATCCAAGAAGAGTTGAGTCAGTTTGATAAGCACCTAGTTTGGACCCTTGTCCCTGCACCTAAGAATCAATCTGTATGTGATTGATACAAGATGAGGTGTTTAAAGCAAACTAATTGAAGGTGGAAAAGTTGTGAGAAACAAGGCAAGGTTAGTAGCTCAAGGATACAACACTCAGTGTAGCCTTGAATTTAAATCTTCTGTGTAAACCTTCATTAATTTTTTATTATAAACTATAATCGTAGGTTGTACATCAACTATAATTATTAGGACTATACCAATAGGGTTTACAATATAGGGAAAGGATGCCCCTATAATATAGATAGACCTTAATAGGAAAATATTACCTCTTAAATTGAAAATTAATAGCGGGTGGTCTTTTTTCTAAAAATATAAAAGTGAAAAAGATATTTATTCCCTCCACCAATTCCCTTGCCTTTTCTGGTGCCCAAAGAACTTGAACTCAATTTCCCATCTCCCTTCTGCGTTTGGTAACACACCAAACAAAATCTTCTCCTCTCAAAGGGTATCCTATGTTGTGCTCTCTTGTCATTTTGATAACCTATGCCCATTATTAAGGGCATCTATATACATTTACAGGTCTCTTAAAGATTGAAACTTCAACTGACCTGGTGATTGTTCTTCTGTTAAATTCTCCTCTCCTAGTTTTAATTTTATTTTATTTTTTAAGGTCTTAGTGTAGTGCATTTTCCCAGCTATCCATTTCATTTATTTTTTTTAAGGTTTTAGTGTAATGCATTTTTGTTCTGGCAAATAGGTCCTTGATATTTTTCCTGATTTTGGTTTTCTTCAACTACATTGGGCAGAGTTGTTTAAGAGAACCTTCAACAGAGTAGGGTTGGACTGTAGGAGGCTCTGTAAAGGTGTGGTTAATTATTTTTTCTAAAGCAAGATGGTGAGAAAGAAAAAAAGAAGAAGGAAGGAAGAGATTGCTGAGGATTGGTGTTGTGTGTGCAAGGATGGAGGGTTGATGAGGTTATGCGATTTCAGGTATGTTCTGAAACATAAGTACATGCTATTTTAATTTTATAAAATGAGAATTAATAATCGTAATTGAGCACATTTCCTCTGTGCATGGTTTCAATCGCAAAGGTTCACCAACAGCAATGGTCATTTCCGTGCTTAAAGAATAGGGAACATTAAGTTGGCTAAAAATATATGGGTCATCTGATATCATTATCAACCAACTTATCCCCAAGTTGCATGGATACAGGTACGGGTACCTATACCGGTACAGGTACAGGATACCCTACAACTAGGGTAAATGTACAGCAGGATACCGATATATTATATAGAAATATAAAAGCATAAACAATAAAGTAATTAAATCATAAGATAATTATAATTTTCATAATGTTCTAATGTAAGTAAGCAAAAATATTTAAAGAAGGCAGAAGTTTTGAATGGAGTGAAGTAGCAGTTTGTTTCATTTGGTAGCAAATCGAACTACTTAGTTATTAAACTTGGTATGGACTGGCTTGTACTTGAGCGATAAGTGAGTATTGGGTTCATACCCATGTATCCAATAAGTACCGGTACTGGATACATGTCTGGTAGGGTATGGCAAGTTTGGTATCTGTTTAGGGTTAGTATCCATGTATCATAGCTTGTCCTAGTTATTTGCCCTGTAAACTTGCTTTCAAGTTTCCACTTTGTTTTTTGCTCTTCCATTAGAAATTTGTGGGGATGATGCCCCAGGTTTCATGTTTATTATATCATATATAAATTCAAGTGGAGTCAGCTTCAAGGGCCAGAAGGAGGTGCTTGCTCCCATGATGCAGTTGAGATTAATGTGAAGTGAATTCCTAAAATAAAATTTTGATATGCTAAACTGAGTTTCTTTCTTCCTTGTTAGTCACAGGCTAATCTATATTAAAAGAAAACATGCACTTTCTTAATATATTTTTAGGCTCAAAATCCTCAAATATATAAGCTTTGGTATTTTTATTTACTAGATAACATTCTGACTTTTTACTTATATATATATATATATATATATATATATATATATATACATATTTTAAGTCTGAACATATATTTCTTTTTGAAAAAGGTGAGGTATGTGCATAAATTTTGACCTGTGCTTGTTTGCAGCTTTTACAAATGTAGCAGTCATTCCATACTTGTTTCCTAATTTATAGTATGTGTTTGGCCTTACAAATTCAATGGAAAATTGTGAGGTAGCTTTAACAAAGAAGTTAGTGGTACTTTAGGTTTTATATATTTTTTGTTGGTAGAATTTTGGCCATTCGGTATCACGGTGTATGCTTGTCAAAGTAATGATGGATCTGGATTTGGATCATTCTACAAAGATATAATTAGTCCTGGAAGTGACTTTCTTTTTGGTAGTTAATTAACTCATGTTGCTCACAGGGATTGCCTTAAAGCGTATCATCCTTCATGTGTGAGAGAAGATGATTCCCTTTTGGAGAATGGCAGTCGTTGGATTTGTCGTAAGCTGCTTCAACCTATCTCTCTACCATTATTGCAAGGCATTCAAATACATTTCTTTTTCTTTTCTTGGCATGCTATATATTTATGCAGCTAATACCACCATGACATGTGATTCCCATCTTATATTTTTTTGGGAAATATGCATAGATGCCTAAGTTTCTGTCTCAAACACTCTTCATAATCTTTAGCCTGCATATCTTAATTATCTCAAAAATACTTAAAAAGTTGGTGTTTTATTTCTCTTCAGCTCTAAGAGATTTTATGTGGCCAATTTATATTTTCTTGGCAAAGTGGTATAACTCCATGCTGAAATTGGCAGCCTTGTAGAAAATTTAGAACGTGTGTTGGTTGTCATGTTTAAGTGTATTTTTTTTCTTTTGCTTTTTTCAGTTTCCTATGTCTGTTCGTGTTTAAGAGGTTATGCCTGAATGTCTTTTAATCCATTTGATATTGAATGAATTTTGAATAAGTTCTTTTGCAGCTTTACATTTTTGCTTCCTTTGCCGTAAAGCCCCAAAGTTTAAGTGCTTTTGCTGCCCAACTGCTGTTTGTGGGAGTTGCTATTATGATGCTGAAGTTGTTTTTGTCAAGGGGAACAAAGGTCTTTGCAGACACTGCTCAAAACTTGCATTTCTAATTGAAGAAAATGCTGATGTTGATTCTGATGGGGTAAGATTCTTTTCAATCATGTGTTACATGCAGCAAGAGAAACAGTATTTGGAATCCTAAATTTAAAAACAAAATAACTAATTGCTATATGTTTACTATTTATGTATATTTACAACATCAACAACACTTTTATTCCAAATTAGTTGGGGCGGTTGCCCAATTAATTTGGGATAAAGGTGTTGTTGATGTTGATGTTGATGTAGTTGGGGCGGTTGTCAATGAACCCAAATGAAAAGATAGAAGCAAAGCAAAAGAAGGGGAAAAATAAATAAATTAATTAAAATTTTAAAATTAGAAATTAAATTTAAATTTAAAAATATAAATATAAAAAAAGAATAAAAATATAGTGAAAATAAAGATAGATAAGAGAGAAAATAAAATAAAATAAAAGGAAAGAAAAGAAAAATAAATAGAGAAAATATAAATAAATCAATAAAAGGGAATATTTATGTATATTGACAAATTCAATTTTTTTGACATAATTACCAACGTTAGTGGGAAGAATTGCCAATTAAAACTATGCAGGATTGTTATGTTAGGGCAATAATAATAACACAGAGACGCTCTTTCTGTGTTTTTACCTGTTTTGGAAACATCTTAAAAGTGTTTCTGTTTAAATGTTTTTTAAACTTATTCTATTTATTTTTTGAAAGAGAAACCTGGAAACACATTCTCAAACAGATTTGTATCTATTATTTTTCTTAAAGGTCAAAATTGTTTTTCGAAACACTGACCGTACGAAATTGGCACTATAAATTTTGCATTCCTCTCACTTATATGAAATGAGATTTAGCAAATAAAATCTTACATTTTTAAAATCTTACATTTTGTAGAAAAGAGTTAGACTTCTATTCTATTTTAACTAAGAAATCATAATGATTGCAAAAATATAGTTTTTAAATTTTGAATGCTTAATGGATTCTGATGAATGGATAGCTTCACATGACTGAATAAAGTTTCAGTGTAAGTCGAGTTGTATAATTTTTCGACATAAACTATAAGCAAATGCAATATTTTTCTCATTGAGCTTAATTTTTTTTTTTTTTAATTTATTATTTCTTGGTTGGAAACATGGAATTGAGTAGGGAAAGTTTACCTCTTTATTTGTGCCCCGTAGAACAATTTTCTTTTTCTTTATACATCTTTATTCTTACATGTTTTTTTATTAACAGGTAAAGATTGATTTCAAAGATCGAGATACATATGAAGGCTTATTTTCAGAATATTATGAAGTTATCAAACGAAAAGAAGGGCTGAATTTTGAACATGTATATTGCGCTCATAGCTTCTTTAAGAATGGTAAAAACAAGTGTGACTTGGATCTAGATGAAAGGGAAGATGATCCTGAAGAATCTGAAGATGAAAGTAACTTTATAATTTCTGATTATGATGACCTGAATGACACAACAGAAGTTAAATCAATGAGGAAAAAGAAGAAGTGCATGGCAAAGCTAAAATCACTGAAAGGAAAGGTGAAAGATAAGAAAAAGGAGTTTATTGGATGGGGTTCAAGAAGTCTCATAGAATTTCTTAAACATGTTGGTAGAGACACTAGCACAGAATTTTCTGAACTTGATGTTGCTTCAATCATTATTGAGTACTGCAAAGAAAACAAACTTTTTGACCCCAAGAAAAAAAGAAAGATACTTTGTGATCCACTACTAAGGTCTTTACTAGGGAGGAAATCAGTGAATAGAAACAACATGCAAAAATTTCTGGCACCACATTTTGCCGAGAATTTTGAGAAAATGGATGATATCAATAGTAGTTCGGAATATAGGGATGATAATGAGCCATTCAAATTTTCAAGGCAGAGAAACCTGATCTCAAATACAACATCTCATCAGAACCTATTTTCTGAAGAGTGTCAAAACTGTTTTGCAGCCATAGTTAGTTCAAACATCAAGCTTGTCTACTTAAAGAGGAGTTTAGTGGAGGAGCTTTTGAAGCAACCAGAAACTTTTGATGACAAAGTGTTGGGAAGTTTTGTAAGAATAAAATCTGACCCGTATGACTATTTACAGAAGAATTCCTACCTGCTCTCACAAGTAATAGGTAAGTCTTTGTGATGGCTAGAAGTTACCAGTCATAAAAAGTCAACCATACAATTTTTTTTTACGTAAGTATATTAGCTGATTTTGCTGTGTAAGAGCTATTATCTCATAATATCACTATTCTATCATACAATATCTTAGAGTATCTTGGATGATCTTTTAGGATTGGTTTTCGAATTTCCTTAGATTTAATGTTTTGTTTCCTTATTCATTTAGGCTCAGGAATCTAGTATTAGTATATATGTTAGAGTATAATATAAATCATTAAAAAAGTCCTCATACAATAGCTTAAGCTTTTGGGTTGAATTGTTTGTTTACATGATATCAGAGCCTCGTGTCCCGAGTTCGATCTTCACTGCCCCCACTTTCTCTTGTGGAATTTTCTTAGCAAAAGTAGGTGGACCTGTGCATTGTCTACCCTTCAAGCCCAGTGAAATTTCGTGTGAGGGGGCGTGTTAGAGTATAATATAAATCATTAGAAAGGCCCTTATCCAAAGCTTTTGGGTTGAATTGGTTCTTTACAGTATAAACAGGGATTTGAGTTTGTTTTTTTGTAACATATCCTTCACACCAATATCAATATAATTTTATTAGTCTGAGTTTCTCTTTCCATTCTATTCCTTCTACCCTACCAAATTCCTATAATTTCAACATGGTATTAGAGCCATGTATCCACCTTGAGAATAATTTCTCCCTTCCTTTTCCTTTGTGTTGAGCTCATGGACTCGATAACCCCTAAACCCATATTTGTGCTTTTATTTGCTCCCAATCTGTCCCTTGTGACTTTTTCCGTATTGAGTTTTTAGTCTCTTGCTCTTGTGTTTTGATGGCACCCCACAAGACAACAGTAAAGAATCACAGCGAAATAACATGAAATTACTTCTGTTAATTGAAATGCATAATCGGAAATACTCCATTACAGACTCAATGCTAACAAGGAAATCAACTCAAGACACATTACTTCTTCTTCCTAATACAGACTCCATATGCAGCAACCAACTACTGCAGAATGCATTACAGACATACAAGTTACGACTCCCATACTACTGACACTATTGAAATGCTAACAATAATGAAAAACCCCGTCAACAAGGCAATCCACCACCTTATCGAGCTACACCTTTCTCCTTTGATAATACGTTTTCTGATGCCTTTCACGTTCCTTCCCACTCCTTTATAACTGATTATTTTCTTGCATTCCACCCACACTCTCCTCGCCATTCAGAGCCATCCACGTGTCCATCCGTCTAACAAACTCCTCTTTTTCTTTTTTCCTTGCCTCCTTTCCTTTGTTGTTCATTCTAACACTCTCCACGTGGTCTTCCAATTGCGGGTTACTCTTTCCATGGGCCTGTTGATGATTAACTTCCCCTTTGGGCCCTTGCTGATTTATCTCTCCATTGCTCTTGGGCTGATTAGGTTGAAGTTGGGCTTTCCTGACTCCATTTCTCCTTCTCCTGCGTGAATATACCCGAATTGGGGGTCCATCATTTTTCTTTCGTTGTTGCTGTCTTTTCAATGTCTCTCTCTAGATTGGCTTCGTTTTAGCCTGTCTTTTCGTAGATTAGATCAGTTTCATCCTCTATTGCCACAGGCTTCATTCACACCGCCTCCAGTAATCGATACAGTTTGGCATCTGCCCCCGGTCCTATATGCAGTCTAGCCTCTGTCTCTGGTCTTGCATTCAGTGGCCCTGTCCCCAGTTCTAAATGTAGTATGGCCCTATCTCTAATCCCAGATACTGTCAGGCTGTATACTGCCACTGGTTTATATTTCCTTAGATTTCATGATTTAATTTTTTAATTAATTAAGGTCAGAAGTCTAGTATTAGTATAAATAGGGGTTAGTGCTTGTCTTTTGTAAAATATCCTTCACATCATTATCAATATAATTTTATTTGTATCTCTTTCCTCTCATTTCCTCCTTCCCTACCTAAACCTCTATGACTTCAACAAAAGATATTCAAGTACACTACCAAGTACTGATAGTGTCATTGTTTGATGATCTTATTTCTAAAATGCTGTCATAGGTTCTATGCAAGCATTTAAGTCTTATTCTGTACTAAGTCTGTTGCATCTTTTAGTAACATGATATCCTTGTTTTACCTCATCAGCATTGAGGTAGTTATTAAAGAACAGTAGCTATTAAATTTAAAACAAATAATTTGTAATAAAATAAAATTTTGAAGATATTGTAAAGAATGCATATTGTGTCAAATGGTTTAATTATATATACTAACTGCTTTTAAAATTTTGATCCGTTGGAGCAATACTACCATTGTTCCAGGCTTGCCCTCAAACCACTTTTCTTCCTTTGAAAAATATCAATGCTTTCATATTTGTGTGATTTAAGACCTCAATTTGGCTAAGCACATGGTAATTTTATCTTGGGCTTCAGGATTTTATACCATTAAAGAATTTTTAAAAGAATTAGTGGATCATGCATGTAATTTTGGCAGTACTTAACGTCAGTTGGAAGAAAAAGAATATTATACAAAAATAAGTCATACATTGTATGCAAGGCACATATCTGAAAAAGAAAAATGAAGTATAAAATCAAAAGCTTTGAGTAGAATGTTTGTTCTTTAGTGGCATAGTACATTGCTGTTGAAGGTCAACAGGAGTGATGTTCTTTTACTAGCTAACATTTCTGATATGCATGCATTGGCATTCTGTATCCGCATCAATCACAGGAATAAACAGATCTTCAAAGATTGATGAAATCAACAAAGAAATTCTGCTTCAGCTTTCTAATGTGCCGAAAGATGTACCTATCTGCAAAATTTCAGAAGATGACTTTTCTGAGGTATTCATAGTGTTGTAACAGGATTTTCGGCTGCAATTTTTCCACATTTCTAGAGACACTGGAGCCAAATAAGTAACGGTTTCTAAGTAAAATTGAAAAATTCATGTTTCTACATCATCTTTTCTGTAAGTTGTTGAAAGTTGATTATATGGGTTTTTGAGGTGACCATGGTTTATACTTGTCAGAGTTTATACTTATCTCTAATATATGGTCTGTGTATCCATTTTATTCTTTAAGGAAATTATGCCTAGCTTTCAGGATCCAGCTGCAGAGTCTACACTGATCCTAGTTGTTAATGTATATTTTCTATGGATTCATAATTGTTAGAAATAATATTAATCTATTATTATTAGAATAGTCTAGATTGTGGGCTTGGCCCATTAGGTCTTCCCATTAGGTCTTTTAGTCTCTATAAATAGAGAGCGTTCTTGTACAGTTATACACACTTGAATATACAATAATATTCAGATTTAATTTGGTATCAGAGCAAGAAAGAGAATGAGTCTATCACAAAGTTCTTTACATGGTATCAGAGCCTCGCCGCCCCCCACTTTCTCTTGTGGAGTTTCTTAGCACAGGTAAGCTGGGCCTATTGCATTGTCCACTCTTCAAGCCCAATGGGCTCTCGTGTGAGGGGGCGTGTTGAGATATATAGTCCCACATTGGTTGTATGTGCAACCAATGTGGCCTTTATAAGGCCTTGGGCACTCCCACCCTTTGAGCTAGCTTTTGGGGTGGTGACCTCAAGGTTCTTAACATGGTATCAAAGCCTCGCCGTCCCCCACTTTCTCTTGTGGAGTTTCTTAGCACAGGTAGGTTGGGCCTGTTGCATTGTTCACCCTTCAAGCCCAATGGGCTTTCGTGTGAGGGGGCGTGTTGAGATATATAAAACCATTAATGTGGCCTCACCCAATAGCTTAAGCTTTTGGGTTGAATTGGTTCTTTACATGGTATCAGAGCCTCGCCGCCCCCCACTTTCTCTTGTGGCGTTTCTTAGCTCAGGTAGGTGGGCCTGTTGCATTGTCCACTCTTCAAGCCCAATAGGCTCTTGTGTGAGGGGGCGTGTTGAGATATATAGTCCCACATTGGTTGTATGTGCAACCAATGTGGCCTTTATAAGGCCTTGGGCACTCCCACCCTTTGAGCTAGCTTTTGGGGTGGTGTATCACAAGGTTCTTTACAGGGTCAATTGACTAACAGAAATTAAATTAAAAGGAATGCCAGGGATGTAATAAACAGAGGTTAAAGTCAAGAAGGGAGTTGGTTTGGCTTGCCCAATGCCACGAGCAGGAGCCTTGGTGCCATCAACAAGAGTAACAGAGGGAAGATTATTAGAAAAGGTAAGGGAAGTAAAGAGATCCTTATTACCACAAAGATGATCAGTAGCACCTGAGTCTATTATCCAGGGTCCAAGAAACGATTGAGAAAAAACAAGCAACATGATTACCAGTATCTGGAGCAGGTGGCTGAGAAGAACTCTTCTGGAGAAGGGCCTCATAGTCTGCAGCGGAAATAGTCACTGATCCGGTAGAGGGCGGCACAACATCTGTTTGAGCAAAGTTCATATGTGGTGGCTTCAAGTGAGGGTACTTTCTTTAGCAACGTTCTTCATTGTGGCCCAGATTTTGGCAATAATTACACCGAGGCCTTTGTCCTCGGCCACCCTGTCCATAGTACGTTGTCTGTCCGCGCCCGCCTGGGCCATATGATGTCATGGGCCCGCGACCGCCTTGTCCGCGGCCACGACCACGACCGCGTCCACCATTGTTCCAATTACCACGAGAGATTAAAGCAGCAGAATCAGACAAGAGGGCAGTAGAGTCAGTAGCTGGCACGTGTGCGGGGGCCATCTTATCTTGAAGATTCCGAAGGCGCTGAAAGGTCTGGGATATGCTGGGAATCTCAGTACTGGTTAGAATGTTCTCACGAACACTTTCTAATCCGTCAGGGAGACCAGAGAGATTCATAACCGTAAAGAGACGCTCCACTTGTGTCCTGTACACTGTAGCATCCGCAGCATGAGGTAACATAGCCAAAAATTCCTGCATCAAAGAACGAATCTTACCAACATAAACTTCTATACGAGCTTCGAATGATTTGCGTAAATCCATCATGTAATATCGCACATCGGTTGGAGAGGGGAACGAAGCATGCCTTATAAGGGTGTGGATACCTCTTCTAGTGTGAGGCCTTTTGTGGGGTGTCCCAAGAAACAAAACCGTGAGCTCGACGGTGCTTGTGCGCGGGGCAAAGCGGACAATATCATGCTACAGGGTTTGGGGCTGTTACATTTGGTATCAGAGCCTGGCCCTGGACCGGTGTGTACAGCGGGGACGTTGTATTCCCAGTGGGGGAGGATGTAATGTCGCACATCGGTTGGAGAGGGGAACGAAGCATGCCTTATAAGAATGTGGATACCTCTTCTAGTGTGAGGCCTTTTGTGGGGTGTCCCAAGAAACAAAATCGTGAGCTCGACGGTGCTTGTGCGCAGGGCAAAGCGGACAATATCATGCTACAGGGTTTGGGGCTGTTACACATCATCTGGGAGACAATGGAATAAAGTTGCTGAATATCATTGGTGTAGAGGTTTTTGGCTTCCGTCCACACATCATAGCAGGTCTCAAAGGGAATGAAAATATTGAGAAGAGATGAATCAATGGATTGACAAAGAATACTGAGGAGCTGAGCATCAACTTTCTCCGATTCAGACGTCTGATCTTTGGAAATATCAGTCTTCTTAGTGGTGAGATGTTTGTCATGGCCTTGACCAGTAAACCAGATCTTAACGGAGGTAGACCAGGTCTTGTAAGTAGCAGATCCGGTCAATTTCAGAGTTGTGATAGATGGAATAACACTTGAAATGATGCCGGAAGGATGTTTACTGGTTCCTTCCTTCAGAAACAGCGATCAGACGACCAAAAAACGGTAAAAGTCACGCTAAAAAGGAACAAAGTAGCAACTTTTGCACTGGAAACCCCCGAACGAAAGAGACCCACAACGAACGGGCACTGGATCTGGAAGGAGGAGGCAGAGGCGAGCCTGTCTGCCTTGGTTTGGCCGGAAAAGATGGCCGGAACAGTGCACACGCGCCGGAGAGAGGTGGCGTATGAGGCCTACGCGCAGACGGCTATGGTGGTGCGTGGAGGCGCGTGCTGCGGCCGTTTGGGACGAGTCTTGGACAGAAACGGTCGCCGGCGTGATCGCGTGGTTTCTCGCCGGAAAAGTGGCCGGAACAGTGATGAACAGTGACAGAACAGTGTTTCTGGCGATGTGAACAGTGTTTTCCGGTCAAATAATGAAGGAGGATGACGATCTGAGATCGAAAAAGGGTCTAACAATGTTCGGAGGGTTGAAAAAGGTTGCCGGTATGATGCACGGCGGTAAAAGGGTTTGCCAGTATGATGCACGGCAGTAAATAAGAAAGGAAAAGATATATATGCGGAAGCAGAGCCCTCGGATCGAGAGCTCTGATACCAAATTGCCTCTTGATGACTCATCGCCCTTTTCCGTCGGCTCTTCTCCTCCGGATCCTCCATCATAGACTCCTCCCATTGCCCTTCGGAAAGGTATTCGATCCACTCGAAATCCTCATCCCCTTTATTCTTTCTTGAGTTATGACAGACTTTCTTCACAACATTTTACTTTTGTTTCTAGTCTCTCTTCTGTTTCCATCCCTAAAACCACAGGTGAAGCACTATCTCATCCAGGGTGGCGCCAGGCGATGCTTGATGAAATGCAGGCACTTCACTCCAATGGCACTTGGGGTCTTGTTCGTGCTCCTCCCGGGAAGTCTATTGTTGGTTGTCGATGGGTGTTCACAGTTAAAGTTGGTCCTGATGGCACTGTTGATCGCCTTAAAGCTCGCTTAGTGGCCAAGGGATACACACAGATCTTTGGTCTTGATTATGGGGATACCTTTTCTCCTGTTGCTAAGATGTCTTCTGTTCGCCTGTTTCTTGCCCTTGCCGCCATTCATCACTGGCCCCTTCTCTAACTTGATATTAAGAATGCTTTTCTACATGGTGACTTGCAGGAGGAAGTTTATATGGAGCAACCACCAGGTTTTGTTGCTCAGGGGGAGAGTTCTGGAATGGCATGTAAACTTCGGAAATCTTTATATGGCCTGAAGCAATCTCCTCGGGCCTGGTTTAGCCGCTTTAGTTCAGTTGTTGAATCCTTTGGCTTAATCAGAAGCAAAGTCGATCATTCTGTCTTTTACCGGCATAGCTCTTCTGGCCAGTGCGTTTATCTCCTGGTCTATGTTGATGACATTATCATTACAGGCAGCGATCAGACCGGGATTGATCAGTTGAAAGAGCATTTATTCAATCAATTCCAGACCAAAGATCTTGGCAGACTTCGATATTTCTTGGGGATCGAAGTTGCACAGTCTAGGCGGGGCATTTCCATCTGTCAGTGGAAGTATGCACTGGATATCCTAGATGAGACTGGCATGTTAGGCTGTAAACCCATTGATACACCTATGGACCCCAATGTTAAGTTATTACCAGGACAGGGGGAGCCACTGCCAGATCCTAGTCGCTACCGCCGACTAGTTGGAAAATTGAATTATCTTACTGTGACAAGGCTAGATATCTCCTTCGCAGTGAGTGTTGCAAGTCAATTTCTTGATTCTCCCTGTGACTCCCATTGGGATGCAGTTATTAGAATTCTCCGATATATTAAAAAGGCGCCAGGAAGAGGTTTATTATACACAAATAAAGGGAGTTCAGAGATCTCTAGTTATTCAGATGCTGACTGGGCAGGTTCTCCTTCAGATAGACGATCTACCTCAGGGTATTGTGTTCTCTTCGGAGGAAATTTGATCTCTTGGAAGAGTAAGAAGCAAACTGTGGTCGCCAGATCCAGTGCGGAGGCAGAATATCGGGCAATGGCAAATGCAACCTGTAAGCTCATCTGGCTGAGACAATTGCTTAAGGATCTCCATCTCTGTGAACAACGGCCTATGAAGCTCATTTGTGACAATCAAGCCGCTTTGCATATATCCTCTAACCCAGTCTTTCATGAGAGGACCAAGCATATAGAAATTGACTGTCATTTTGTTAGAGAAAAGATCCAGTCAGGGGAGATCGAGACAGCATTTGTCAATTCCAATGATCAACTTGCGGATGTATTCACTAAAACTCTTAGAGGTTCCCGAATAGATCATATTTGTAACAAGCTGGGAGCTTTTGATATATACACACCAGTTTGAGGGGGAGTGTTAGAAATAATATTAATCTATTATTATTAGAATAGTCTAGATTGTGGGCTTGGCCCATTAGGTCTTCCCATTAGGTCTTTTAGTCTCTATAAATAGAGAGCCTTCTTGTACAGTTATACACACTTGAATATACAATAATATTCAGATTTAATTATAATTATATTTGGCATTATCTGTAGGAAGAATGTCAGGATCTGCATCAGAGGATGAGAAATGGTCTGCTCAAACAGCCTACTGTAGTAAGTTTTTTTGTGTACGATTGATTTAGTGGTTACCATAAAAAGCTTTATGTTCAGTGATCTGATCCAATTATGAGTAAGGGCCTTGTGAATCTTTTCTGAGTTTCATAATAGAAAATTATTGTTATGTAGTGCAAAATTAAGCTAGCTTAACGGGAAAATGTCAGCAAAAAGATAAAAAGATAAAAAATAAAAAATAAAAAGGTGAATAGTAGTAGTATTGCATCTATGAAGCTTCTTTGCTGTAAATCAGATATCTGTAGAACCAAGTTTGAGAAGCTACAGTTTATTAAAATATGTAGTTAATACTATTAAATCAATTTCTTCACAATCTAGCTTTAGACTCATGTTATTCACTTGCTAGATAATCCCTGCCTATCCACAAGCTAGATAATCTCCTATCCATTATTTCTTTTAAACTTAAATCTAAACTTAGAAGCCAAAACATGTTTTGACTCTTGAGCTCTGAAGTCAGAGTCGAATTTCTCCCATTGTAGAAAGCAATGGAAGCTATCTCCCGCTTGGTTTTTGGGCCCGTTGTTTCGCTTCACACCCAATCTAGTACTCAATGTTTAATGTCTTGTGATTAAAGCTAATATATGTCAGTGACATAGGGAAGGGGCAAGTGGACCTGGGGGTGGTGGGGAGGAAAGGGGTCACATGGAATATGATGTAAATCATAGGGAAGAGGCGTTAATACCAATAGCTTCCTCCTGCTATAGATTTATGGGCATATATCTGTGTGTGTTTCAGTTCTACTTTTTGGTCCAGACCTTCAAACATATATATTTTCAGCCATTTTAGACCACACTGATTGTATGGGCTTTCTCTTGTAATGTGAGCGTTGTTTTTCTTATGAGTAAGAGTTTGATTTGTTGAATAATTTAATTAATTGGATTAGTAGAATAATGTAAACAGATGACAACCACCTCTTTGTGTTTCACAGCTGGAGCTTGAGCAGAAAGCCAGAAGTTTGCATGAAGATATAATGAAGCATGTATGTATCATAATAATATTATGTGTTGTCTAAATCCTTTTTGCTATTATAAAGATAGAACTCAACAAATACAAAAGTTCACTTACTATTTTCCTTAATTGAATGGTCAAAATTTATGATACATGCATAGAATTTAGAATCTTATAATTTTGAAACTCGCTTAAGCACATGCCAACAGGCACTAAACCTATTAGTCAAACTGAAACTTTTGACATCTGCCCTTAAATTTCCACTGTTATCCTTTATGTCTGATACTTCAATTTGTTATGTCTGATACTTCAATTTGCTAATGGCTTGTTAACATTATTGAACACTCTGATTCTTTTAGACTATTAAAGTACCTCAGACCTGTCATATTTTTTTACTGATATTTGTGAAAGTGGATACCGAGGGAGTTGGCATTGTTACAAATTCGTATCAATCAGGCCAATCTAAATGGACGGAGGAGAGAATATCCTTTCAAAGATATAGATCTTAAATTGTTACCTGAGATTAGTAGCTAAAGGTCAAAGTGTTATATATTTTTACCAATAAAATGCTTGATAAGGATATCAATCACTTAATCACTTCCAAGTAGGAAAGAGGAGTTGTAGACTATGAACTGAAAGCTGTTATTATTGTTTTGATTTTTTATATCTTGTTTTGTATTCTTCTCTTCAAGGTGTTTATAATAGCTGTGAACAGGCAATTTGTGCCTTAACCATATTTCCATACACTTTATGAGTACATGAACTGCAAAATGAAGCTTGAGACTCCATTGGAACAAGCACGTTTATTAAGTGACATCCCAAAAGTAATTCCTGAAATGGTTGATTCCAATATGTCACCAGAGGGTTCCACAAGAAAAGGTAAGCTTGAGCAAAATGGCTTGCCAGAATTAGCCATTGGAGAAACTTGTACATCTGTTGAAGGTTTTTAAACACAGTGATTTTTCTCTTTTTATGGATAGTAGAACAAATGTTCCAGGTTTGTAAGCCTTTCCTGTCTGACTCCCTCTTTTTATATCTATTGTGTCCTTATAACTTCTGCTTTTATCTTTTGTTTAAAACTTTCTCTGTATGTAGTGTTCTTGATTTTGTCTGTGCGTTCTGAATTAACATTACATTCTTGCTCATCTTTTCATCGAGATCCTCTACAAATTCCAATAATTTTGCGTGTTAACGACCAAACTCATGTTTTACTCAAGACTATTTAATCCAATATATTCTCTTCAAGGTTAGGCTACCTTTAGATGGGTATCCCTTTCACCGTCAAAGTTACTTTTGCTTGCTTCTATTTTGTTTATGAAAGTTTCTTAAGCCAGGAACAATTTATGTACCACTAATTTAGTCAATGTTTGTACCGAGGGTTTATGAAATGTAACTCACAATATCCGTTATGTTAATTTTCCTGGCGTAGGTCCAAAAATTACGGTAAAGGAAAACCAAGATGGTACTGCCATTCCTGCCTCTGTTGAACAAGTGTTTGTCTATGCTGCTTCCCAAGATGAAGGCACTTTTGAGAGAAATCTTCTTCAATCTACTTCAAAAGCCAGACATGATAATCCCAAGCCTACACTCTTTGAAGAATTTAACTCGGATTCTCCGACCTTCAATCCAGCAAATTGTGGCCCGCCTCAACCAAGGAACACTGATTCTGGTTCTGATGTAGATGGCAGAAATCTGAATGCTACCAGGAATGCTGTACAGACAATCAAGGAAAAGCAAAGCATTTCAGTTACTGATCCTAATGAGGCGAGTGTCAATGACAAACAGAATACAAGTATCTCAGCTATTCCAGTGATACAACGTGAAGTTAGCATTTCAGCTGCAGATGTTATTGAATTAAGTGACAGTGATGAACAGGATGCAAATATTGCAGACATTTCAGAAGGAATAAAGGTAGTGGAGAATACTGAGATGTCTATTTGGCACCTTTTGGGTCCTTATGGAGAAATAAGAGGGCCCTTTTCAATGTCTGTACTCAAACGTTGGAATGAAACTGCCTCTTATCCCTTAGAATTCAAGGTCTGGAAGACAGGTCAGAGTGAAAAAGAGGCTATACTTCTCACTGAGGCACTTAGCCGAAATTTTCCCAGTACGTAGGTAAATGGAGATGAAGGGAAATCATTTCCTTGATTTAAGTAATGGAGTTAAATACTTGAGTTTTATTCTAAGTGCCAGTGTGGAGTGCTGCATGTTTAAAAAAGTACTTCATCTATTGGCAGTTCATGAGTGATCTTGTTTTGTTGTCAACTTTAATTGAAAGAACAATCTAACTTTAATTGAATGTTCTTCAATCATTTTTTGTTGTCAACTTATATCACTGTTTATATCAAACATAAATATAGATATTTCGAATTAATTATTTATTAACTTTAAGTTACATATAAAAAAAGGTTTCAGTATTGTTATAAGATCCATTTGCATTGTTTTCATTTTATAGTGACTAGATAGGACATTAGGACGACACACACAAACAGTGTAGGTCAAAAGCTTTAAACAGGTTTTTTCAATACTTGTAGCCAGACTTGCTACAAGATTTATATGATTTAGTCCTGTTCATTTACGTCCTACGTAATTTCTTTTTTATAACCGGGGAAAGATAATTAGAGACGAATTGACTTGTCTTGGACTAATTGTTCTAAAATAAATAAATGTATGATATGTCTGTATTGCCGGGATCAACTGATTTAGAGGATAAACCAGTGGGGCAATCAAATTGATTCTAATAAGTACGTCTCTCTCCACGGTCTGGTCGCTTATGTGAATGTATATCAGCCATGAGGAAGAATAGTACTCTTCAATTAGTCACTAGATGTCTGCAATCATCATAGAAAGATAAAAAGCCAAACCAAATTTGAGTCAAAATCAAATGGAATAGGGAAATTTCACAGGATAACTGACCAAGATGTCACTGTTCACCAACTTTTTTACCTAAATGCTATGCGAACAATGTTATTTCTCAATCTACCACGGGGACAAGTTCGCTTCTGACACAGGCGAACTCGGTTTGCTGACGTGTCACATTTTTAGTGGATAACAAGTATCAAATTTAAAAAAAAAAAAAAAAAAAAACGAAGGTCGCCTACGTGGTAGGCGAACTTAGTTAAAAACAGAGGTCGCCTGTGTCAGAAGCGAACTCTAACACCACCAGCTTCCTGACACATCATCATGCATAGTTCGCTACGGCTGCAAGCGACCTTGCCTGCGTGACAGTTTGGAAAATTAGTTCAGGAGCGTGGCATTTAGGTAAATTTGTGTGAGAACAGTGGCACAATGGTCACTGTTCCAATTTCACACATGTACCCACCCAAAAATATGCAAAAAGTGACATAAAAAAAAAAGACTAGGGATGGAAATCAAGCTTCACAATCAATTTGGACTTTTTGATGGTTGTGAAATGATTTTTAGCACCTGGAAGAGCGAAAAAAGTTTGACCGAAGGATATAATCCCTTGCTGGAATAAATAAGAGTTTTAAAACGTAATCTCTACCGAACATTTACCGAGTAAATGAGCCTTGGTAAGTGCCCCATTTATTCTAGAAAAGAGATCATGTATTCAATTAAATCACTTATTGGAGTAACTAACCAATTTATTTGAGTAAGTGTCGGTCAACTTTAATCAAATAGTACAGATTGATATATAGTTTAAGAAATAAATAAAATTTTAAAGTAATTTAAAACAAGGACAAAATCATCAACCGGCCTCTATATATTTATATAATAAATACATTCTAATTTACTATATGCATATTTGTGTTTCTCTAATTTTTTTTCTTCTAGCAGAATGAAAGAGGTTGTGACAAATGATTCATCTTCTTCTTTCAAAATTTAAACGATAAAAAACATGAATCACCTTTTTATTTTTAGAGTTTTATTTTTAATTAGGGATATCTTTTATATTTTATTAATAACTTAATATTTTATCTATTAAAATATTTTGTATATTTTATACAATAAGAATATTTTTAGTGCTGAAGCAAATTAAGTGATACAAATAGTAAACAAAACAAAACAAAAAACAAATCATAACAGGTAAAAAAAATTAAAAATTGTAATTTAAATAACAAATTACAGAATTAACGTCTTTTTCAAATTTTTTACAAAACTAATGCAATTAGTTGCTGCCAAACCTATGCGCAATTGGTTGAACATCAGTTGTGTGGGCAACTGCACTACGTGACAAGCTTTCATGAGTTGCGCATCAACTGAGGTTCAACTATTTAAGCAAAGTTTGAGTGCAACTCAGATGATTTGCCATGCATGTAATATACAATGGATTTGTATTTATCATTTAACATGACACAACAAATTTTCATACACACACAATTTTTTGTGGGATTCATATTTTTTGAAGAAAAAAGAAAAAATAAAGAAATTACAGCACGCAAAACGAATCTCTATAACATTACACAATCATTATTCCTACAACATAACTCTTATAAAACCCATATACAATTTACTATTGAGAGCTAGAGACCGAATAGGTAATGACACGGGATGACCATTTCATAATGGACTCTAATTTGACTAGACCTTTAGAATTGATCTTCTGATCAAGGTTCATTGTATGCAATAAGCACCTGCATTTTTTTTTTGGTATTCTTAATTTGGGCTTTCGGAGTCGTTTTCATTGAGTTTTTAATTTTTTTCAATTTTTTTATCTTTTTATTTTTGTACAAATAGTTTCAGAATTTTCATTAATTTTTTTGTTACCTATTTAAGGGCGTCGTGAATCTTAGTTTATTTGATTATTTTTTATTAAAATAAGGAAAATTATTGAGAGTTGCGACTATTTTGAATCCTGGTTGGTTTTATCATGACCATTATGATTAGTATACATGAATTGATTCATCTACCAAAAAAAAAGTATACATGAATTGATTCAGAACCAACTATAAATCATAAATTGGTTCTGAATCATGAATAGGTCTGAGAAAAATAAATCAGTTCAGATAAAACAAAATTGTTTAATTCTTGAAACCGAAACCGGTTTGAACCTGTTTAGTTAAGCAAAAAAATCAGTTCAGGTTAAATCTTTGGTACTACTGTTGTACTAAAGATTCAGTGGATCCCACCAATAAAAATATTACATATCAGTTAATTTTATTTTTTTCTGTCAAATTTTTTCTCTCTCCTCTGATGTGTAATGCTCTCATTGATGAAATGCACTTAATCTAAGTACAACAGTAGTACCAAAGATTTATTCGCTCACCTTAGTGCCACATGGCAAGGTTTAATGAGTTGTAACTAAACTGGTGCGCAACTAGTTGCGCCTCAATTGAAGTGCAACTCATAAGAGTTTGCCACATGGCAATTGCGCAAGCATCTATTATGCAACCAGTTGCCTACACAGGTTTGAGCACAACTAGGGGTGTTCATCGACCGATTCAAACCACGATAATCGAACCGAAAAATCAAAAACTGAATTAATCGAAAATCAAAAACAGAAAAAAAAAATCGCAAAATCTATTGGATTGGATCGGTTTTTGGATTTGTTGGTGAAAACCGGTCCAATCCAAATCGATTCAATGATTCCCCAACCTTACCATCTACCTACTTGGGCTTTTCCCCAATCACAACCCAAAAATCATATAGCAAAATTTTAAATCCAAGACCCATTAACACATCATGTTGGAGAAAGTGGATTGTGCTTGATCTATGTTATGCTTTTTTTTTATAAGGTACATAATATATTTTTATTACATGGGTTGTTGTTATATAACAGCTCCTCTATAGGATGACAATTTGGGTTACTTCATATCTCAGACAACCATATTATAAATTTTTTGTTGGAGGTAAAAGATGGTAATTCCATTTTTTGTTGAACAATGCTTCTAGATTGCACAATAATCATTATACAAACTTTACAAAGCTGATACATACAAAAAATATGTTATTTTCACAATAATTAACATATAAATCTTAGGCTTTTCAAAAAATCAAAAACCGATACAATCCAAACCAAATAAAATTGGAAAGGATTGAATTTGAAAAAAATTCCAAACCGAATGGATGATTACATGATTAAACCGAAAGGATTGGATCATATGATTTTTTCTTTCAAAACTGATTCAATCCAGACCACGAATACCCCTAAGCACAACTAGTTGCATAAAATATTTAAAAACGACATTAATTATCTACTTTATTATTTAAATTGAAATTTTTACTTTTTTTTTGCTAGAAAGTAAAATTTTCCTTTTTTTTTTGGTATTCTAAAATTTTCCTTTAATTTTAAAGAGAAAAATATTTGTCATTTTAAATGACATAACTTTGTACTTTTTTAAATAAAACGAAGTGGTTTTGTGTATATTTGGTATTTTTTACCTTCTCTACTCCAAAAAAAATTAGGAAGAAAGAGAAAATAGAGGATAGAGAATAAAAAATATCAATTATGCACTAAAATGATGTGATTTCATCTAAAATGACACAAAGTTATTTTATTTAAAATAAAAAATATTTTTCTTAATTTTAAAATAGGGCATTACTTTTTTGTAGCAGCTGCAAAAAAGTAATGTCTGCCACAGAGACAAAAACAGAATCCACTATTTTTTTAAATTTTTTTTTTATAGAATTTGATATTGTATCCCGAGAGTTTTTTGTATGTGACAGACAAATATTTTTGCCACAATTGTATAAATACTTTTTCCCTTAAATTATGGATTTTATGAATATATTGTTTTATGACACTTCTCGTATTATATCATAGACACATAAATATTGTGGATCGCGATGCATAGAAAAAGAAGAAGAAAATTAGAGTAGTTCCACACCTTTTTTTAAGTGATTAGAAAAAAGTTGTTGTTTACCAAAAATGAAAAACAAAAAAAAAATTGTATAATGTAATACAACATGTAATTATTATTAGGAAAAAGTTCACCAACGTTCCTGTGATTTATTCCATAATCACTTATATCTCTGTGATTTTTCATCACATATGCCCTTATAATTTGCAAAAGAGTATACTTTTTAGTATATATGCCTCTGTGATTTTTTACTTTTTACAAACTACATGTATGATAAACAAAAAAAACTACAAGAATATAAAGGGAATGTATTGGATTAGAATTTTAAAAGACTTTTTTGAGATAAAAATCTTATATATTTTAAAAGACTATTTAGAATTGGAGGGGCTTTAAAGACTTTTTTAAAATATTTTCTTTATAATCAAGATTTCATAAGATTGGATTTTAAATGATTTTAATATAATTTATAAAATTTGAAAGGACAATATGAATTTATACGATTTTAAAAAATCATATGAATTTTTAAGAAACATTCAAAATTACAAGAGTCAATAAAAAAACAAATAAATGCAATAAAATTAATAAAAAAAGTAAAACCTAATATAATTTTCTCAATTAGTAAAACACAATATAGTTTTTAACAAACATTCAAAATTACTAAGCAACATCTTTTTACATATCTAAAGTTATACTAGTCCTCCATGCATTAGCATTTTCTCGTTACTACTCTTGGGTCTGACCAATGGGTTGAAAATTATCTTTTTCATTTGGTATAAAGCTATGCATATATGATTATAAGACCCAATTTTTTTAATTATTAAAATAATTATGAATTTGCGTATAGAACATAAAGTTCTTGATAAGATTTTGTTTGGAATTTTTTGCAATTGATCTTAAAAATCTTGGGATTTTTGTTCTACGTGATGAAAGTTTTCTAACCATATATCATATGCATATTTTCATTGAATATTTAATTTTTTGGTTTTAATACAAGAAAGTTTAAAAAAAAATTTCAAATTTTTTTAATCGATATATTGAAAGCTTAAATTGCTTTAGAGCTTTTGAAAAATAAGTTTTAAGTTATCTATTGATATATAAATTGTTTGAAATCATTTTCTATAGTGAAGGAATTTTATTCATGAATGTATTGTTACGAAATATAAGGTTCATTTTATAAAAGTTTAAATCTTTTTTTAAATTGATATTGTTTCATTGATGTAAATTGAAATTGGTTTGAGGGTTTTAGTTCCCCTATTATTTTTCCACTGTTTTATTTTATTTTTAATACAAAATTCACACATTTTTGTGCTAAGAAAAACTGCGACCCATAGCTTGACAAAACACTTTTTAAACTTTCAAAAAAATCTAAAAAATGGCTCAAAAGTATGCTTCTTTGAGTTAGATTATATTAAAATCTCGTTGATGTTTTTGAGTTGTTTTGTGACGAAAATCGCTCAAAAATATGCTATTTTTGAATTTTGACGAAGCTTCCATGACGGAACCTGATTTTGAGCGGATCAACTTGCCAAATGAAGAAGGAAACACTGCAGATAAATCTCAAGAAATCCTATGGATTAGGATGAGATTGTGAGAGGACATCCTATTTATATTTCTTACTAAAAAATCTCGCGAAATCCACGCCAATAGAAAATTCATTAAAATCATTAGATTTTTGAATACCACAAGATTATTTTTTCATTGTTTTAAATTTTGATTGAATACTGATGAATCTAGACAAATTCTAAAATAATCTTCTTAAAATCCTAATTGAATAGCACGTAACTTTTTTTTTTAGTTCATTAAAATCTTAATTAAATACCAATAATTTTTTTTTTCCCAAAATAATTCATTAAAATCCTCCCAATCCAATACACCTGCAAAGTGTGATTCCGACGCAAACCAGGCATTGCTGACTTTTCCCCTTATTATTAATAGTGCAGCACTTTTTCACTAACGGTGGTTCGCTATTCTTTGCCGTTTCTACTGCCCAAAAGAACTTGAACTAAATTTGCCGTCACTGAGCATACATTTGCAGGTTTCTTGAAACTTTCACTGACCTGCTCATTGTTCTTCACTTAAATCCTACTCTCACAGTTTTAATTTTATTTAAAGGTTTTACCGTAATGCATTGTCCGACCTATCCATTTCATTTCATTCTATTTTGTTTTCTTTTAAGGTTTTAGTGTAATGCATTTTTTTTTCTTCTTCTGGCAAATGGGTCGTTGATATTTTCCCTGATTTTGGTTTTCTTCAACTACATTAAGCTGTGGTTTTCATTTTTTATTTTTGTAAAGCGAGATGGTGAGAAAGAACAAAAGAAAGAAGGAGGAGATTGCTGAGGATTGGTGTTTCCACTGTAAGGATGGAGGGTTACTGAGGGTGTGTGATTTCAGGTATGCTCAGAAACACAACTGCATGCTATTTTAATTTTTATAAAATGAGAATTATTAATTGGAGTTTAGCTCATTTTTCTCTGCACATGGTTTTAAATCAATAAGGTTCACTAACATTAGCACAGGTCATTTCTGTGCTTAAATAGTTTAGAACTTTTAAGTTGGCTAAGAAATATGGGGGATATCTGATATAATTTTCAACCAACTTATCCCCTAAGTTGCATGGATACATGTACGAGTACTTATACTGGTACAGGTATAGGTACAGTATAACAAGGGTATAAGTATAGTAGGATATATTATATATAAATATAAAAGGGATACGATATTATGCCTACTGGACCTACTTCTATACACAGTTAGATCACAATCTCAACTGGCCTTCACCTTTCCTCTTTCCTCTTTCCTCCCAGTGTTGGTTGAGATTGTGATGTAACGGTGCGGATAAAAATAGATAGAGTAGGCATGAAAAAAGATAGGTATGATGTCCTGTCCCAATATAAAAACATAAACAATGAAGTAACTAAATCATAAGATAAGTATAATTTTCATAATGTTCTAACTTAAGTAAGTAAAAATATTTAAGGAAGGAAGAAGTTTTGAATGAAGTGAAGTAGCAGTTTGTTTCATTTAGTAGCAAACCAAATCCCTTAGTTATCAAACTTGGTATGGACTGGCTTGTACTTGAGTGATAAGAGAGTATTGGGTGCATACCCATTGTATGACTGTATCCAATAAGTACCGGTACCAGATACATATCCAGTAGGGTATGGCAAGTTCGGAAACTGTTTAGAGTAGTATCCATGCACCATTGCTTATCCCAGTTATTAGCCCTGTAAACTTGTTTTCAAGCGTCTATAATGTTGCTTGCTGTTGCATGAGCAATTTGTTGGGATGATACCCCAGCTTACAATTTTATTATATCATATATAAATTCAAGTGGAGTCAGCTTCGGAGGCTAGAAGGAGCTACTTGTTCCCATGACACGGTTGAGATTTATGTGAAGTGACTTGATATGCTGAATTGAGTTTCTTACTTCCTTGGTAGTCACAGGCTAATCTATAATAAAAGAGAACATGCAATTTCTTAATATATTTTAAAGTTTAAATATATGAGCTTTGGTATTTTTATTTACTAAAGAATATTCAGACTGTTCACTAATATTATTTATGTCAGAGCATTTTTTTTTAAAGAAAGGTGAGGTATATGGATAAATTTTTCCCTGTGCTTGTTTGCAGCATTTATGTAGCAGTCATTTCATTCTTGTTTCCTATTTTACAGTATGTGCTTGGCCTTGCCAAAAAAAAAAAAAAATTCGAAAACTTTGGGTTTAACAAATAATTTGGTGGTACTTTAGGTGTTATTTGTTTTTTGTTGGTAGAATGTGGTTTACTTAGAAATTTGCACGAGTTTGTTGTAATCAGGCTAGGCCATCCTTATCACAGTTATGCTTGTCAAATTAATGATGGATCTGGATTTGGATCATTTTACAAGGATATAATTTGTCCTGGAAGTGACTTTCTTTTTTATAGTTAATTAACTCATTTTATTTAAAGGGATTGCCTTAAAGCCTATCATCCTGCTTGTGTGGGAGAAGATGATTCCTTTTTGAAGAATGGCAGTCATTGGACTTGTGGTAAGTTGCTTCAACCTATCTCTCTACCATTATTGTAAGGCATTAAAATACATTTCCTTTTTTAGCATGGTATATATTTAAGCAATTAATACCTCCATGAGATGTGATTGCCCATCTTATACATTTCTGGGAAATATGCGCAGATGGCAGATGCCCCAGTTTCTCTTTATAATCTGAACCTGCATATCCTGATTTTCTCAAAAATACTTAAAAAGTTGGTGTTTTATCTGACTTCATCTGTAAGAGATTTCATAGATGGTAAAGACAAAAATTTCTTGGCAAAGTGATCATATGCTGAAAGTCGATGTCATGATTAAATGTATTTTTCTTTTCTTGTTTCTTTCATCTGTCCGTGTTTAAGACATTATGCCTAAATGTATTTTTATCCATTTGGTACTGAATGACTTTTGAATAAATGCTTTTTGCAGCTTTACATTTTTGCTCTCTTTGCCGTAAAGCCTCAAAGTTTAAGTGCATTTGCTGCCCAAATGCTGTTTGTGGGAAATGCTTTTATGATGCTGAATTTGCGTCTGTGAAGGGGAACAAAGGACTTTGCAGTCACTGCTCAAAACTTGCATTTCTAATTGAAGAAAATGCTGATGTTGATTCTGATGGGGTAAGATTATTTTCGTTCTATGTGTTATATGCAGCAAGAGAAAGAGAAAAAAAACCTGTTAAAGTATTTGGAATCCTAAATTTTAAAACATCAACATCACCTTTTTTTTTTTTACAATTATGATACTGAGATAAAAACCTATGACCTCATGCAAACTACCAAAATCCTTCATCATTAGACCAATCCTAGTGTCTTACATCAACATAATCTTTACTCCAAATTAGTTGGGGCTGATGGTCAATGTGTTCAAATAAAAAGCAAGAAAAGATTGAAGAAAAATAAATAAATAAGAGAGACAAATGAAATAAAAAAAAATAAAACTTAAATTAATTTTCCTCTCGTCTCAAGACAAATTGTACGTCAATCTAATTTTCACTCCTTTAAGTCTTGTTTTATACCTTCTCCAAAGTAATTTTCGACTGAACTTTACCTCTGTGTGTCGTGTTCTCTGCTACAAACATTTGTTCTTACGGGAGCATCTAGTGGTCTTTGAAGAAGACACCCAAACGATCTCAATCTATGTTATGTCATCTTTTGAACCACTGGTGCCACACATCCATCTTAACATTCTTATTTCACTATTATTTTATGCTCATGTTGCGTATGTGGTGGCCAACATTGAAACCGAATAACATTACAGGCTTTACTGTTGTTCTATAAATTTATCCTTTTACATTTAGAGGGATTTTTTGATCACACAAAAATCTTGGTCCACTGTTCCATTTCATCTAACTTGCTCCCCTTTTGCATACTCATCAATCTTTCTCCCCTTTTGCAATATTGACCCCAGATATCTTAAAGCATTCTTCTTTGGTAGTTCTTGCCCTAGCATATGCACGAAATTTTGATCTTCTCTTCTAGCCGTAGCAAACTTACAGTGCATATACTCAGTCTTACTGCTATATGATTACTTATTTATATATATTTGCAAATTGAAATTTTTTACATGAATTACCAATGTTAGTGGGAAGAATTCACAATTAAAACAATGCAGGATTGTTATGCAAGAGCAATAATAATAATATCACAGAGGCTCTTGTTCTGTGTTAGTATTTTTGTTTTAATGTTTTTAAACTTATTCTATTTATTTTTGAAAGAGAAACCTGGAAAAACATTCTCTAACAGGTTTATCTCTGTTATTTTTCTTAAAGAGTCGGACTTCAATTGAATTTTAACTAAGAAATCATAATGAGTGCAAAAATACTTTTTTTTAATGTTGGATGCTTGGTGGATTCTGATGAATGGAAAGCTTCACATGATTGAATAAAATTTCAGCGTAAGCCTAGTTGTAGAATTTTACAGCATAAACTATGTTGAAATTATAGGGTTTTAGGAGACAAACATGAAAGCGTCTATGGTGGTCCATAGCTGAGAACGTTTTTCTCATTGAGTTTAAAAAATGTTTAATTATTTCTTGGTTGGTAACTTGGAATTGAGTAGTGAAAGTTTATCTCTTTATCTGTGCCTTATAGCACAATTTTCTTTTTCTTTATATCTCTTTATTCTTACATGCTTTTTTATTAACAGGGAAAGATAGATTTCAAAGATCCAGAGACATATGAAGGCTTATTTTCAGAATATTATGAAGTTATCAAACAAAAAGAAGGGCTGAATTCTGAACATGTACATTCCGCTCATAGCTTCTTTAAGAATGGTAAAAACAAGTGTGACTTGGATCTAGATGAAATTGGTGAAGGGGAAGATGATACTGAAGAATCTGAAGATGAAAGTAACTTTATAATTTCTGATTATGATGACCTGAATGACACAACAAAAGTTAAATCAATGAGGAAAAAGAAGAAGTGCATGGCAAAGCTAAAATCAATAAAAGGAAAGGGGAAAGATAAGAAAAAGGAGTTTATTGGCTGGGGTTCAAGAAGTCTCATAGGATTTCTTAAACACATTGGTAGAGACACTAGCAGAGAATTTTCCGAACATGATGTGGCTTCAATCATTATTGAGTACTGTAGAGAGAACAAACTTTTTGACCCCAAGAAAAAAAGAAAGGTACTTTGTGATCCACAACTAAGGTCTTTACTAGGGAGGAAATCAGTGAATAGAAACAACATAACAAACCTTCTAGCACCACATTTTGCCGATAACGTTGAGAAAATGGATGATACCACTAGTAGTTCAGAAGATAGGGATGATAATGAGCCATTCAAATTTTCAAGGCAGAGAAACCTGATCTCAAATACCATGTCTCGTCAGAACCTAGTTTCTAAAGAGCGTCAAAGCTATTTTGCTGCCATAGTTAGTTCAAACCTCAAGCTTGTCTACTTAAAGAGGAGTTTAGTGGAGGAGCTTTTGAAGCAACCAGAAACTTTTGATGACAAAGTGTTGGGAAGTTTTGTAAGAATCAAATCTGACCCGTATGACTATTTACAGAAGAATTCCTACCTGCTCTCACAAGTAATAGGTAAGTCTTTGTGATGGCAGGAAGTTACCAGTCATAAATAGTCAACCATACAATATTTTTTGTGGAAGTATAGTAGTTGATTTTGCTGGGGTGAAAGTATACTACTCATCCATGCTATATTATGTCAAATGGTGCAATTATATATACTAACTGCCTTTGAATTTTTGACTAATGAAGCAAACTACCACTTTCTCATCTAATTGAGTAATATTAATGTTTTCAGACTAGTGTGATTTAAGACATCAATCTGATTAAGCACACAACAACTTTATCTTGAGCTTCAGGATTATATATGATTAAAGGATTTTTAAAAGAATTAGTGGATTATGCATGTAATTTTGACTGTAATTTGCTTCAATTGGAAGAAAAAAATATTACATAAAACAGAGTCATGCATTGTATGCTAAGCACATATCAAAAAAAGAAAAAAGAAGTATAAAATCAAAAGCTTGGATTAGAATGTTTGTCCTTTAGTGGCATAGTACATTGCTGTAGAAAGTTAACATGAGTGATGTTCTTTTACTGGCTATGATACTTTACTGACATGCATACATTGACATTCTGTTTCTTCATCAATCACAGGAATAAACAGATCTTCGAAGAATGATGAAATCAACAAAGAAATTCTGCTTCAGCTTTCCAATGTACCTAAAGATGTACCCATCTGCAAAATTTCAGATGATGACTTTTCTGAGGTATTAATGCTTGATGAATATCAGGGAAAGAGACAAATGTTTAAATCCATGTGTTAAAATAGCATAATGGACACTCTATTATAGAGCGACTATAATAATTACATGAGACTAATATATCGATGTGAGACTTTTTATTAACCTATTTTCAATACTTCTTATACTCCCTGTCAAGTTAAAGCTTACTATAGCTTTAAACTTGTTAAAAATGAATCCTTACAAATGAAAAATTAACCAACTAATATATTTCGGCTTCACAAAACATGGTTGCATAGTCAACTCAGGGATATTGAATACGTTAGAGAGATGAAAAATGGAAAGTGTCCATTATGTTATTCTTGTTCCATAGCAACTATTATCCACGCACACTTTTTTCTTGTTCCATACTCAACAAGGTGGCTGGAATGACCATCAACCTGAAGAGCTGGTTAAAAAATTTGGCATAACCAAGGAAGAAGAGACTTTTGTTGGGATCGCCATTAGCAGAAATGTCCTGGCAAACAAGTATACACAACAAGAACTAAAACTTCTCCAAGTTCATTAAGGACAAAATTTGGAAGCTTCAATCACATGAAAACATAGGAGACCCAACCAAAGCACATATATGATAAAGTCCAACAAGGTTAGGCAACAACTGGGACGAAGACGGATAGGGCTAGAATGCAACTTTCAAATTTCTCCCCACAATGCTATGTTAGCATTGCAAAAAAGATAAACAATGACACGAAGAGCCATATTTGATGAAAGAAGAGTCGACAACTAACTTTCTCCGTATATAAGCATTGACATAATTTCTGAAAATGGGTGCCTCAGGCATCAGATTATCCTTTAGAGGGACAAAAGAACCTGAATCGGCCATGGGTCATATGAAACAAGAAAAAAGTGTGCGTGGATAATAGTGTAGGGAAGGAAAAAGTCTTCAGGAGAGCGCATTCAAAGGCTTTTGGACTTGGGTATTTGATGGATGGACTCGTCTCTCTGTTGCAATTCAGATTTGTCAGTCATTGCCCCAAAATCTCCCCAGAGAAATTATCCGATTACGGGAAAATATGTTGGGCTCGCTATGGAAAGTTTGAAACGGTGGACCCATGACTCGAAAACACTAGATTTAGGTAGAAGGGTTCAAGGCATATTAGTCTGTGGTGGTTTGGTCAAGAAAGCTCGTCGGAAAAGTGTGAGGCATATTGGTAATGTTGGAAATCGACAATCGCACACTTCGCAAACGAAAAGAGAAAGAGAAAGAGAATTGACACAGTAGTGATTTACCCTGATTCATTCAATCTAGGTTACGTCCAGCTTGTCTGTACTATATTCACCTCACCGCCACTCGTTACAAGTCACTCGGTTTACAAGGAGAATTATAAATAGCATTATAAAACCCTAACAGTAGCTATTCATGGGCCCAAGTCCAAACTACTAAGAAAAAAAAATACAATAAAATAGAGGCCCACAACAGTACCTAGGCTCTACGGGCCCGGGGGCGCTGCCCCCCGGACACTCGCCAGGGCGGCTACCCCGGACCTCCGCCTGCTCACCTGGGCGCGGGATCCCAATTGCCTTTCTGCTGACCCCGACAACAAGGACCCTCATCAGCATGCGAAGTATGAGCTATATCCAACATTCTCCCACTTGGTGAATGCTTCACATGTTTCTGCAACCCCAATGCAGCTATACACCTCAAACTTCTCTGAAGTTACTGCCCTGGTCAAAAAATCAACATTGTTGACCTTTTTGTCAACCTTCTCCAGCCATACAACCTTGTCTTCAATCTTCTCTCTGATGAAATGGTACTGTATGCTGATATGCTTGGTCTTCGCATGGAAACATGGGTTCTTAGCGAAGAAAATGGCGCTCTGACTGTCACACCCAACGATCATATCTCCTTGTGCAAAGCCAAGCTTTTTGCACAATCTCCACAACCAAAAAGCTTCCTCAACAACATGTGTCAAAGCTATGTACTCAGCCTCTGGAGTAGATAAAGCAACAGTGCTCTGCCTCATACTCATCCAACTGATAGCTCTGCCGAATGAGGAAACAACATATCTACTTGTAGACCTTCTACTATCAATGTCACCTCCCTAATCAGCATCCACAAAGTATCTCAGCTCTAATAATGTCTGTTCCCTTGAGCCCTTCACGCCTTATAGCATAACCCAAGGTCAGACGTACCACGAAGATAATGGAACGCACGCTTCACTGCCGTCTAATGCTCATTTCCTGGCTTGGACATATACCTGCTCAATACTCTCACTGCTTGAGCAATATCAGGCCGAGTACAAATCATGGCATACATTAGACTCCCGACTGCACTAGCATAAGAGTGTTGATCATCTTCAAACTGTTTCCAACGAGTAACATGTCGTCAACATATAAAGTTAGAATAACAAAGTCACCTTCTAACCTTTTCACATAAACACAATGATCAGCATCACAACGGTCAAACCCAAGCTTCAACACATAAGTGTCTAACTTTATGTACCACATCCTGGGGGACTGCTTTAGGCCATACAAAGATTTATTCAGCTTGCAAACTAACTCTTCTTTGCCTCTTTACTATGAACCCCTTTGGTTGCTTCATGTAAAGAACCAATTCAACCCAAAAGCTTAAGCTGATGGGTGAGGCTACATTAATGGTTTTATATATCCAACACTTCATGTAAATAACCTCCTCCAAATCACCATGAAGGAAAGCTGTCTTCACATCCAGCTGCTCCACCTCTAGGTCATATGCAGCTGCTACAGACAAAACTAGCCTTATTGAATTTAATTTGCAACAGGTGAAAACACCTCACAATAATCAACCTCTTTTGTCTGTGAATATCCCTTTGCAACCAATTGAGCCTTGTAGCGCTCAATCTCCCAATTGGCACCAACCTTTTTCTTGAACACCCACTTGCAACCAATCGCCTTTCGGTCTGCAGGTAGTTTCTCCAAACTCCAAGTTTGATTTTTCATCAGAGACTTCATCTCATCTTTCATTGCTTCCTCCCTTGTTTGGCATCCTCCGTGTTCCTAGCTTGTCTTACAGTGATTGGATCATCACCTGTAATATTCAGGGCACAACTATTATGACTAGCACAGAGAATATAGTTTTCAAGTGTATACCTTTCAGATGGTCTTCTTTACCTTGTGGACCTTCTCATCATTGGTGCTTTAACTTCAGCCTCAGTTTCAGAATCTTCATCTTCAACCTCATTATGTTCAGTAGCTTTAGAATTTGAACTTTCCACTCCAACATTTGAGTTTACTGCATCCTCTTTCAAACCTACATCTAACTTCACAGTCTGTGGCTCTTCAGGAGATTTTGGAAAAATCTCATTCGGCCTAGATTCCCTGAACACGTCTCTACTGCAAGTTACACCTCGAGTATCAGGATTCCACAACTTGTACCCAATAAAGACACACTTCTCAGGTTTATTGTCAAGCTTGCTTCTTCTCTCCTTGGGTACATGTACATATGTTTCATTGCCAAACACTGACATGAGATATGCCTGGCCTCTTTCCAAACAGTGCTTCGTACGAAGTCTTCTCTTTCAAGGTCGATGTAGGAGATCTGTTCTTCAGATAACAAGCAGTAGCCACTGCTTACGCCCAAAACTCAGCTGTCAAGCTTGCACCGCGCAACATACTCCGTGCTTTCTCCATGAGAGACCGATTAAGGTCGATGTAGGAGTCTGTGCTTTCTCCGCACAGCATACTCCGTGCTTACGCCCAAACAGTGCTTCGTACGGAGTCTTCTCTTTCAAGGTCGATGTAGGAGATCTGTTCTTCAGATAACAAGCAGTAGCCACTGCTTACGCCCAAAACTCAGCTGTCAAGCTTGCACCGCGCAGCATACTCCATGCTTTCTCCATGAGAGACCGATTCAATCTCTCTGCCACACCATTCTGTTGAGGTGAGTAGGGAGTAGTCTTCTGCCTTGCAATCCCATTGATTGCACAAAATTGATCAAATTTTGTTGAACAGAACTCTCTTCCATGGTCAGTTCTCAACACCTTGATTCTTCGATCAAACTGATTTTCCACCAAAGTCTTGAACTCGCGGAATTTATCGAACACTTCATCCTTGCTACACAAGAAATATAACCACGATATCTTGAAAAATCATCAGTAAAAGAAACATAATACCTTGATTTTCCTTGTGATGCTACAGGTGTAGGGCCAAACACATCGCTGTGCATCAGGTTCAGAATCCCCTTAACTCTTCCTCCTATGGAATCAAAAGATACCCGATTTTGCTTCCCTTGCAGGCAATGCTCGCATAATTCAAACCCCATAGAGCAGCTCAGAATTCCATCCACCATCTTCTTTGATGTTAGAGTCTCCAGACCTTTTCCTCCAATATTCCCCAGCCTCCTATGCCATAACATAGCAGTGTCCTCTTGCAATCACCAAAGCTCCCCGAGTTAGCTTGCAAGAATACTTGTCACTGCTGAAATTAATACCTGCATCTGCCATACTTACCAACAGAGATCATATTTCTGGTAAGCCTCAGAATATGCATTACGTCCGGCAGATTCTTAATTGTTCTGTCATTCATCTTCAGCTTTACCTTTCAACGCCCCACAATAGCATGAGTAGTGTCGTTTCCCATTCTAACTGTACCACCAGAATATGATTCATAGGTGCAGAACCACCCCCTATGAGGTGTCATATGGAATAATGCTCCACAGTGTCAATGACCAGTCTTTGCAGTCGCTATGACTGTCAAACGCCATGTACAGGTCCCTTACGCTATCTCCATCATCCTTCTTGGTACCAGAACCAGAAGGTGGTGGATTATCCCGCTTCTCATGAGGACCTATGCTTTTATTTCTGCAATTCCTCCTCAAGTGTCCAACCTGTTTGCACCTCCAGCACCTTATTTCAGATTTATCACGGGACTTTGATCGTCCCTCGATCTTCCTCTCTGACCAGACTTCGATCTGTCGCCACTCCTCCCTCTAACGATCAGAGCCTCATTATTGGTACCTTCAGAACCTACCCTTCTCATCTCCTCAGACGATTGGGCAGCAACAACCATCTCGCATGACATTTTATTGATGCTAGTACCGATTGAAACAGTGATATGCTCCCAAGAGTTTGACAGTAAACACAGCAAGGTGCAAGCTTTATCTTCCTCGTCCAGATTTATATCTATATAAGAAAGTTGTGCTTAAACAATGTTAAATTCATTTAAATGAGCAGAGAAAGAATCACTTTCGTTCATCCGCAAATTATACAGCTTCCTTCGCAAGAACAACTTGTTTACGAGTGACTTGCTTTGATAGAGGCTTCCCAGCTTTGTCCAGAGATCCTTCACGGTCTTCTCAGAAGTTACGTTCACCAGAACGTTATCTCCCAGGCATAACCAGATCAGGATTCACGCCTTTGATCCTCTCTGGTCCACGCCTTTAACTCCTTCAACTTGCCTCCCTCCGACGTTCCGTCATCGACAGTTTTCGTTGGTACCGATTGATTATCATCTTCGATCACATACCACATGTCCCTTGTCAACGAGCAAAGCCTCCGCCTTCAATTTCCTTAACTCGAACCCTTTTCCTTTGAACTTTTCAACCTCGATTCGTGATTGGCCAGTCGACATCCTCTCTAGATCAATTTCACAGTTTTCTCTATACAGAGAAAAAATCCCAAATCGCGAAACCCCAATCTACCACAGGAACCCCGGTCGCAAAATCAAAGCTCTTGATACCAAATGTTGGAAATCTACAATCACACACAAATCGCAAACGAAATGAGAAAGAGAGAGAGAGAGAGAATTGACACAATAATTTACCCTGGTTCATTCAATGTAGGCTACGTCCAGCTTGTCTATACTATATTCACCTCACCGCCATTCGTTACAAGTCACTCGATTTATAAGGAGAATATAAATAGGAGAATGATGGAAAAAATAATCAATGAAGAGTTCCGAATTTTACGGAACTTGACAGTGGAAAAGCAATGGGACATGTCATGGTGGGTGGTACTGCTTTGATACCATGTTTATAACAAGGAAAAGAGAGGCAAATGTTTAAATCCGTGTCTTACAATAGCATAATGGAGGCACTATTATATAAAGCGACTATAATAATTACATAAGATTAGTATAACGATGTAAGACTTCTTATTAATCTATTTTCAATACTTCTGACAATGCTTTTGTAAAAGGATTTTCTGCTTCAATTTCCCCCTATTTCTAGAGACATTGGAGCAGAATAAGTAACAGTTTCTAAAGAAAATTGGATAATTCACGTTTCTAAACCATTTTTCTGTAAGGTGTTGAATGTTGATTAAATGGGTTTTTGAGGTGATCATCATTTATACTCGTCAGAGTTTATTGTTGTAATCTCTAATATATGGTCTGCATGTCCATATTCTTTATGAAATTATGCCTAGCTTTCAGGATCTTGTTGGCATATTTTATGTGGATTCATGGTTATATCTTGCATTATCTGCAGGAAGAATGTCAAGATCTGCATAAGAGAATGAGAAATGGTGTGCTCAAACAGCCTACTGTAGTAAGTTTTGTGTATGAATGATTTAGTGTGTACAGTAAAAAGTTTTATGTTCAGTGATGTGATCAAATATGTGTTTCTTCAAACTCTAGGCTTAGACTCAAGTTTCACTTGCTAGATAATCCTTGACTATCCACAAAGATAATATCGTACTCATTATTTCTTTTGGTAAACTTAAACCTAAAGTTAGGAGCCAAAACATGTTTGAGTCTTGAGCACTGAAGTCAAAGTCTAATTTTGCCGATTGTAGAAAGCAATGAAAGCTATATCTCCTGCATGGTTTAAGGGCCGGTCCTTTCACTTCACGCCCAATCTAGCATTCATTGATGTTTAATGTCCTGTGGTTGAAGCTAATATATGTCAGTGACATAGGGAAGGGGCAAGTGGACCCGAGGGCAGTGGGGAGGAGAGGGTTTATGTGGGATATGATGTAGATCACAGGGTAGGGGCTTTAATACCTATAGCTTCTCGAGAAACAGAAGCATGCTTTAGATTTACTTGCTATATACCTATGTGTGCTCAGTTCTACTTTTGGGCCCGGGCCTTTAATCATTTATTTTTTCAGCCATTTTAGACCACACTGATTGTATGGGCTTTCTCTTGTGGTGTGAGCATTATGTTTTATATGAGTAAGAATTTGATTTATAGAATAATTTAATTTATTGGATTAGTAGAATAATGCGAACAGATGACAACTACCTTTTTGTGTTTCACAGCTTGAACTTGAACAGAAAGCCAGAAGTCTGCATGAAGATATAATAAAGCATGTATGTATCATATGGATATTATGAGTCTCTTTGACACATTTTTTTAAAAAACTAAAAGCTACTTTTAAATTAAAGTTGAAAGAAGAGCTTAAAAATAAAGCTAAAAGCTCTTTGATGATTGTATAAAGTTGTTCTTAGGGTTTTGAAGGGGGGAGATGAATGTCTTTAGAGTTAATCATTAGGGTAAAGAATAAAATTTATAAACACAAGTTTAGAATAAAGGAAAAATTGAGAAACACATATGAGGATTCCAAAAAGCTGGCATACATCTTAAATAAAATCTCTTCCTGGGAGCTTTTAGCTTCTTTTTTTTCCCTTCATTATAAAATGAAAAACTCTTTTTATTATAAGAGCTTTTATAAAATTATGTTTGGCTAAACTTCAGCTTCTAAGGAATAGAAAAGTTAAAAATAAGACATGCTAAACAAACACTATATGTTGTCTAAATCCTTTTTGCTATTATTAAGATAGGACTCAACATGGGCAAATGTCCACTTACTATTTAACATAATTGAATGGTAAAAACTTGTGATACATGCATAGAAATTAGAACTTATAATTATGAAACTCAATTAAGCACATACGAGCAGGCGCTAAACCCCTATTAGTCAAACTGAAAATTTTAAAATCTTCCCTTAAATTAGCACTTTAATCCTTTATATCTTATGCTTCATTTTGCTAATGGCTTGTAAAAATCATTGAACGCTCCTGATTCTTTTAGACCATAAAAGTACCTCAGAATTATCATTTTTTTTTACTGATATTTGTCTTTCTCTTCTGCTTTATGTGGAAGTGGATCCCAAGGGAGTTAACATTGTTACAAATTCGCATCGATCAGGCCAATGTAAAGGGATGGAGGAAAGAATATCCTTTCATGATGTAGATTATAGATTGTTACCTGGGATTATAAGCTAAAGGCCAAAGTGTTATGAATTATTACCAATTTAATGCTTGATCAAGCATGCCAAGCTCTTAATCACTACCAAGTAGGAAAGAGGGGTTGTAAACTATAAACTGAAAGCTGTTAATATCGTTTTTATTTTTGATATATTGTTTTGTATTCTTCTCTGCATGGTGTTTTATAATAGCTGTGAATAGCAAATTTGGGCCTTAACCATATTTCAATACACTTTCTGAGTACATGGACCGAAAAATGAAGCTCGAGACTCCATCGGAACAATCACGTTTATTAAGTGACATTCCAAAAGTAATTCCTGAAATAGTTGATAACAATATGTCACCGGAGGGTTCCCCAAGAAAAGATAAGCTTGAGCAAAATGGCTTGCCAGAATTAGCCATTGGAGACACTTGTAACTCTGTTGGACGTTTTTCCAAACACAGTTGTTTTACTCGTTTTCTGGATAATAGAACAAATGTTGCAGGTTTGTCAGCCTTTCCTGTCTGACTCCCTCGTTTTATGTATATAGTGTCCTTATAACTTTACTTTTGTTCTTTGTTTTAAAATTTTCTCTATGTATTGGGTTCTCGATATTGCCTTTGTTTTCTGAATTAACTTTACAATCTTGCTCATGCTGTGATTTGTCTTTTCATCAAAACCCTCTACAAATTTGAGTAATTTTGTGTTTTAAAGAACCAAATCCATGTCAATTAGAATTTAATGTGTATTTTGTCATATTTGTATTATTTCGTTCCGATATTAATTCAATATATTCTCTTTAAGGTTCTGAATTCTAAAGTGACTTTCGCTTGCTTCTGAAAGTTTCTTAAGCTAGGAACAGTTTATGTGCCACTAATTTAGTTCATGTTTGTACCAAGTGTTTTATGCAATGTAACTATTGAGTTATACTGAATCTGGTTCTGGTATAGATGGCAGAAATCTGAACGCTACCCGGAATGCTGAACAAACAAACAAGGAAAAGCAAAGTATTTCAGTTGCTGATGCTAATGGGGGGAGTGTCAATGATAAACAGGATACAAGTATCTCAGCTATTCCTGTGGGAGAACATGGAATTAGCATTTCAACTGCAGATGTAATTGAATTAAGTGACAGTGATGAACAGGATGCAAATACTGCAGAGATTTCAGCAGGAAGAAAGGTAGTGGAGAATCCTGATATGTCTATTTGGCATTGTTTGGGTCCTTCTGGAGAAAGAAGAGGGCCCTTTTCAATGTCTGTACTCAAACGTTGGAATGAAACTGCCGCTTATCCCTTAGAATTAAAGGTCTGGAAGACAGGTCAGAATGAAAAAGAGGCTATACTTCTCACTGAGGCACTTAGCCTAAATTTTCCCAGTACGTAGGTAAATGGAGATGAAGGGAAATCATTTCCTTAATAGTGATGCTTTTAAAGTTGTGAAACTGCCTACCGAATCCGGACTAATTTCTTTAACTTGTACCTTTTTTTCATGCAACTAATTTTGCTTGAAGTTGTCAATGCTTTATATTTTATAAGAAACTACGGGGAGAACAAAACAAACAGGCCCTCATAAACAAAAAAGAAAAACTCGCTTACTGCGTGAAAGAGCAGTCTAAATGTTCCCCAATTATTTTGTAATCAACTTATATCTTTGTTTATGTTAAGCATATAAATATTTATTTCTAACTAATGATTTTAATTACTTTTAAGCTACTTGTTCTAAAAGTTTCCAATACTGTTATAAGATCCATTTGTGTTTGTTCGTTTTTTTAGCGACAACATAGTACAGTAGCGACAAAGATTGTAGCTCAAAGGTTTTATAGCAGGTTTCTTCAAATGCTTATAGTCAGACTTGGATGTGTCTACACTAGTTACAATTGATGAGAGAAATTAAAATGCTATAATGCTGACTCTGATTTTCAGAGTAGTATGTGAATGAAAACTAGCATATTCTTATTAGGGGTGTTTAAAATATCCAAAAGATTCAAATTGATCCATAACCAAATTGATCTGTACTTAAAAAATAATTTTTTTTAAAAACCGATTTTATGTTAAACTGAATTTCATTTTCTAAAACAGGTCTTTACTGATCCATAAAAGTAATTTGGATATCCATTTTATTCCATATTAAACCGTTTTTATTTTTGCTTTGAATTTCAAATATTCATCCACATCGCTAGGGCACAGTGCATCGAATTGGTGGATTATTAAGCTCCACTTTTAATCACTTCTGTTCAGCCCGGAGAACTCTGCAAAAAGATTGATCTCTGTAGTTCAAGGAAATAGCTACTGAAAATAAAATACCCTTTCAGATGAAAAAGGTGAAAAGGTATTGATGTGAGTAATTATTCTTTGAAAATTCTTGGCGATTGTTCATCGTTCGATGTAAAAAGGGAAAAATCTCCATCACCATCTTCTCAGAACTCTTAAGATGAAAATCAACCCAAAAGAACAAGCTGATGCAGGTTTTGAAGATGGTAAGCATATAAACAGTGGTTGGTATTCTTTCATTTTGTTATGGTTCTTTTTCTTTTATTTCTTCTTTCAAAATAAGTGTTATGGGTTAATCACTGATAATCATAGCTGTTACATACTCTCATATGATGCAGTTATGCCAAAAAGGATGAGGTTCCGGAAGTTCTTGAGCTGTATTGTGAAATGGAGTGCACGTCTATGAGTCCTAGATTATCTATTTTCACATCAGTGATTCAGAGTTTATGCCATTGTGGAAAGCTTTCAATATGCAGAAAAGTATCTCAGTAATTAGATTTGGACCTGAGAAGGAAAAAAAAAATCATATATGGATTTAATTTGATTCAAAATCAGTTTTAACTTGAAAACCGGTTTTGATTTAAAACCAGTTTTAAATCAAAACTAGTTATTAACCATAAACCGGTTTTGAAACCGGTTCCAAACTAGTTTGAAAAAAATCAAAACTAGTTTTTTAAAAAGAAAAACCAATTCGGTTTAAAAATCAAACCGCTCCATGCACGCTCTTACTTATTGATGATGAAATTAGATTTACGGAAGCTAACATCATTATTAGTGTTGATAAGACAGTGACTACCCATTATAGGCAGGTTCATCCGGTTTTCATGTCTCCCTACTCAAACAAGCAGTTTCTGCTTCTGCAGTACTTCAACCATTACCATCCATTGTGTCTGCAGAATTTGAGCTCCTTGTACAGCCTGAAGAGGTCCCCAAGTATCATTCCTCTGCTGCTGCCCAGATTGAAGTTCTTCTGAACACATGAGAATCCCTTCCTTCCTTTGAAAGCACTGGAGTTATTTTTTACCATCAATCAGTAATTTTCAGATTCTTTTTGTAAAGAACCAATCAAACTAAAAGCTTAAGCTCATTTACCAACCAATATGAGACTCATCACACTTGAAAAACTTAACAATCTCTCCCTCAAGCGAGAAACCCATCATTGTTATACTCCCCTTCAACAAAGAGTACCTTAGGCCCAAGTACTCAATCCGCCTCCTAGCCAAATACCTGGCTAGCCTGAGCCAAACCCAGCTTTGATACCACTGTAAAAAACAATTCAACCAAAAAGTTTAAGTTGTTAAGTAAAGGCCTATCAATGGTTTATATACTTCTCTAACACGCCCCCTCATACGAGAGCCCACTAAGCATGAATGATGGATAATACACAGGCCCACCTACCTGTGCTAAGAAATTCCACAAGAGAAAGTGGGGGGCGATAAGGATCGAACCCGTGACACCGAGGCTCTGATACCATGTAAAGAACCATTGCAACCCAAAAGTTTAAGCTGGTGGGTGAGACTACATTAATGATTTTATATATCTCTAACACGTCCCCTCACACAAGAGCCCACTGGGCTTGAAGGGTGGATGATGCATCAGGCTCAGCTTACCTATACTACGAAAGTCCACAATAATTAATTATTTTTATTAAGAAAATGAGGGGCGATGAAGATCGAACTCTTGACCACTTGGTCACAGAAGCTTTAATACCATGTAAAGAACCAATTCAACCCAAAAGCTTAAGCTCATTACCAACCAATGTGGAACTTATCACACTTGAATAACTTAACAATCTCCCCTTCAAGCAAGAAACCCATCATTGGTATACTCCCCCTCAACATCGAGTACCTTAGGTCCAAGTACTCAATCCACCTCCTAGTCAAACACCTGGCTAGTGTGAGCCAAACACGGCTCTGATACCACTGTAAAAAATCAATTCAACCCAAAAACTTAAGCTGTTAAGTGAAGACCTATCAATGGTTTATATACTTCTCTAACATTTTCACTGTGAGGAAAAGGTAAATATTTTGAGAGAAAGTATGGAGGGAAGACCTATAATAAGGGTATATATAAGGAAGGACCGTAGAGGATTAGGTCCTTCCCAATATGGCAATCATGTGTTAACCAGCATCCAGGAAGGAAATTGCAGTTAAATGGTGCAGTTACAGCAGAATTGAAGTTATAGCATGACAGTTAGACAGGAATATAAATAGTAGAAATAAGTAGCGGAAAGGAAGTTAAGAAGATTGTATTTAAGTTTACGAGAGATCAGAAGCCAATCCAATGCTTTGAAGTGTGAAATTTTCAGTTCTACATAGGTAATATTCGACTGATATCTCACAAACATTTTCAGTCTACATAAATAAAATTTCCTCCTTTAATTTCCTCTTTATCACAATGGTTCATCATGGAATCTTGCTTATAATGAATTGGTAACGTGATTAAAAAAATAAAATATATTCTTAAACCCAGGTGAAAATCAAAGCCCCTACTTGGATAACTGTATCTTCTTTCGCTCTCTTTGTCCCCTCACGAAGGGATGGTGTTGAGGAGTCTTAACTAAATAGAATGAAGTGTATATATACTCTAAAAGTAACAGTAAATAGTTGCAGTCATCATGATACCTAAACTGATTTTTGTCTTTCTGATAAGATATTCTCTCAAGGCAACTATGTCAAGCCCAACTGCCATCAATTACATCCATATCATGCAGAAATAGACATTAAAACATGTTCATTTGTTATCTGATGTGGAATCCAAACAAGCAAAGTTATGCTCATGGCAGAAGATATAGCAAAAAGATGGATGCTTAGAAACTATTTATTTGTTATGAGTTGGTATTCATCCTTGCTTGATTTGAGTTTAAATCCGAATTACACCTCAACCAATTTTGGCTTTCAGCATGGTGCTCTCATTATCTACGAAGTAACATGTGTCTTAGTTTAATATAATACAGTTACATTCATATTGATTCAACAAAACGGTAAGGGAGCAACATAGAAGACAGAGCACTTAAGGCAATAGCATCAGACATAATTTAAACAATAATGATATGGAGTTTTCCCTGATTGAAGGTGGTAAAAAGCGTATCATATCAAGCCCTTATACAAAATTACCGATTGCAATTTGCACAATAGTTTGGGCTTTTTCAACAATTCAGAAAATTCTTCTATTGACCGCTGCTTGCAGCATTTTCTTTCCTGAAAACTCTCAACTGTTCCTTAAACTTTTTGCTCTCTTCAAAGTTGGCCTTTCGCTTCAAAGCTTTCTGTTGGAACACATGGGCGATTATTACCAACCACAGCAAAACAAGGAGACCCAGACAATAGATGGAAAAAAAAAGAGAGTAAAAAATTGAAAAGCTCACTTCTTGTCTGAAACAGCGATCCAATTTTATTTTCAAATCTGTACATTCACCAAAGAATTTTCCAATAGGATGGTCTATATGACACTTTTGAAACTGTTCAATAATCTGCATAAAAAGCAGTCTCTCTAATTAAAAAGCCAGCTATAATATAAACTGATTCAAACCGCCAATAATATGCATTTAAGCAATTGCAATTTATCATCATTGTTTGCAAGACCAATTATGATATCTTTAAGCACCAAAGGAAAAGAGAAATGATCTAAAATCCAAAATTCACAAAGTGATTCCTAAGTCCACTGTGGACTGACAAGGAAACGGAAGGGCAATTGAACACTGCCAGGGCTTGTGGCATTGTTCCAGAATAAGGCTCCACATCAGCCTATCCTATCTAAAGAGGAACAAAGAGAAAATGACGAAAGGAAACAGAATATCATTGATTACACATCACTGTTATTCCTTTTTATACACTGAAAGATGCTCCTATCTCCATATTCTACACTTACATGCACCATAATTACACAGCCAAAGTCTTTTGTTTAGGACCAAATATCCTACAGCTAACCATTATCTCAAGACATAGGAATGGAAATATATGAAATTAATCATAAGTAACAAGCACACTAATAGGTACAACACAATATCCAAACTAATAATAATAGTAAATAATTAAAAAAAAATGAAAAAATAGGATGATCTAACAAACTCACTTCGGCGCACATAGGGTGTTTGTGTAATGTTAAAGGAGGGTGCATCTTCCCACAACCAAATCAATCTGCAACACCTCTTGTCCTGCAATGCAACCACCCTACTATTATGTTACCTTCATGGGTACCCAAAGTCTGCAATAAAAAGAAAATTGGAATCGACCCAAATGAAATCACTTGCAAAAGAACATAACTTTGAAATCTACAACGACTAAATATTAGAACATGGGAAGAACCAAAAAGAATGGAATCGAATGAAAACAAAAAATCAACGTAGCTTCGAAATCTAGAAATTGTAAAGACTAGAGGATGAGAAGTGAAACGAAATGAACTTACAATATCCAAATTTGAGATTGAAGGCTCAAATCAGGGTTTCCAAGGACGGTGTCGTGAATGTTTTGGAAAAGAGGGAAAAAAGAAAAGAAAAAAAGAGAATAGACAGCCCAAAAAAATGTGTTGATATATTTTCTTGTAAAGGATGAAGGCGATTATACATTACTTATCACCATTCTACGACTTATTATCCTTAATTTCAAAATTGATCCAATAATAATTAATTAATCAGATGATAACCCTAAAATAATAATAAATATAAGATTCCCTTAAAGAATAATTGGTTTTAAATCAAATTTCATTCATTAATTTTAAGGGTGTCGGTTATTATTATCATAAGAACTTCTTTTGGAGGGAGAGTGACCATTTTGCCACGCTTCACCAAATTATTTATCAGATTGTCACACGAACAGTAAAAATTCCTGGAATGCCACGCGGCATAATTCGCTACACGGTGCAGCGAATTATGTTTGCAAATAATTCGCTACACAGTGTAGCGAAATATGCAGTGTCAGGCTGCACAGTCAGCAAAAATGACACGTATCAAGCTGACAGTAATTCGTTGGGGAGTGTAGCGAATTATGCCTGTTATGCTGCCAGCTTGACACGTGTCATTTTTGCTGATTATACAGCCTGACACTGCATATTTCGCTACACTCTGTAGCGAATTATTTGCAAACATAATTCGCTGCACGGTGTAGCGAACTATGCCGCATGGCATTTCAGGAATTTTTACTATTCGCGTGGCAGTCTGGTAAATAATTTGGTGAAGCGTGGCAAAATGGTCTTATAATTCTAATTTCTTATAATATTATATTAATTTTTATTATTTTAATTTTTTTACTCTCCGAAAATAATTTGATCTTGTGGAGAGATGATTTTCCCTTTTTATAATTTAGTACATTATACCTTAAATTAATATTATTGATTAGACTCCTCATCTTTTTATTAAAACAATAATATATTTCAAAAATAATTAGCATATTTTCTTCCTTCCCCTTTCCCCTTGTTAAGAAACTGCTACGCATAACTGCAGTACCATTGGCGCGCAAAGAGAATTCTAAGAACTAAGTTACTAATTAAATTAATAAATCTTAAACAGAAAAAGTAATTATTAAATTAAATTAAATCTGTTCGAATCAAATTGATTTTTTAATATTTATTAGAAATACGACTTTGAAATTCTTTAAAATAATTTTCATAATTAACTATTTTTTTAAATTATTATATTATTATTCGATTAAAATTATATCAAATATTAGTATTTAAATTATTGATTTTATTTTTACTATAAATAAAAGGTTTGATGTTGTCATCTTAAATGACATAAATAATGTCATTTTAACGCGAAGAAATAGACACAAAAAATGAAAATTATGATGTCCAAAAAAAAAAATGGAAATTGTGAGAAGAAAGTGAGTGATTTTTTTAATTTAAAAATTTTAAATAATTTTTTTTTATTTTGTGTCTATCTCTATCTTAAAATGACATAACTTTATGTCATTTAAATGATAAATACTTTTTCCACAAATAAATGGTTGGTTATAATAAAAAAAGTTTAATATTTTGAGAAATTTTTTTTTCCCGGCCACCCCTCAAGTGGATCTCAAAAATTGTTACTCTCTTATTTTTATTATGAAATGCCCTCACTTTTATATAAACTTGCCGAATTCAGAAAACAGAAAAATATTTATTCTTTTAAATGATATAATTTTGTGTTATTCTAAATTTTAACAATTAATTTTTGTCAATTAATAGTTAAAATATATTAAGTAAAATTTATTAATTAATTCATAATTTATAATAAAATTCAATAAATTATAATTATTAATTGAAAAAATTAACGATTATAATTTAAAATAATACAATTATATTTTTAAAAAATAATTTTTTTTTCCAAAAATAAAACCTTAGTACTGTAAAAAAAAAAAAAAAAAATTTAGCATCCATAATCAGCAGAGCAGGGCCAACAGTCTAACAAAAACCAGTTTTACCAATTGTATCTTCTCTTCTCAGTTCTCTGCAACAAAAATTGTTCCTTCTCTTCATTACCCTTTTGTTTTTCTTCACCGAACAACTCAAAAGTTCATTCTTTTATCTCTTTTCTTTTACTGGGTTTCTGTGATCAGTGATAATCTGATTAAATTTTCTGGGAAACTCAAGTAATGGAACGGGGAAAAGACTTGGTGAGATTGGTGTTTTCTTGGTCACTTGAGGATGTACTCAACAATTATCTTTATAGAGACAAGGTTTGGTTACTCATGCTCATCACATATTCAAGCCTCATTATGGCCTTTTCTCTATTGCCCTCTTTTTAAACACAGTTACTAGGTCTAGTTTACACTATAAAATTTTAATCTTGGAGCTTTGAAGTTTCCTTGCATGGAATTTGGATGTGTGTTTTTACTATGTGATTGTCCAACTATGTTAGTAGGCTTTCAGCAACTTACTGTCCATTGCTTTTGAGCATTTTGACAATTTCATTTGGTCTTTACATTGTTCCTTAGTGTTGGTGTAATTGAATATGTTTGACAGCATATACATTTTTCTTTTTTCATATTGATATTTGCACTGTGAAATATGCAATGTGATTCCCTGAAGGTAGTTGTTGGGCTGATACTGTATGATACTGAGCATTTCCATTGTGCTGAAAGTTTGATGAAGGAAGTGGATGGGTATATAGCAGAAGATTTTGTTTTCTTTGCAGACAGTTAATTAGGGTTTCTAAGTTGTAGAAAAGGAACAAGTTTTGAAAATACACTTAGATTATTCATGTCAACTTGCATGTACCACAACTTAGATGTTTCTTTATGATCTGCAACTTGCCTGATAGTGTACTCAAATCTCAATGTTCATTGCATGCAGGAAGTTCTTTGATTTTCACATGTAATTAGCTTCTAAAACTATAGTGTTTATATCTTTTAATAGGTGAAGCAAATTCCAAGGACATTCTTGTCAGGAAGTCACTATCTGAACTCATTTATTTTGCCCCTTATTGAGGAAACTCGTACAGATTTGTGCTCAAGCATTAAGATGGTATCAGAAGCTCCAGCATGTGAAATAACTGACATTGATTTTTCTGAAGATTATAATCCTCCAAATGATTTGTTATACAAGCTTGAAATGAAAACATCAATAGATAGTGATAAAAAAGGGGATAATTATGAGCCAGAGACTGGACAGCTTATTGCTTTGACTGAGATCAGGCCAAAATGCATTAATGATTTGAACAAGCCTGGAAATCCCTATTTTATTGCTTTAATTAAAAGGGTAAGAAAGAAAGAAAAGAATGATATTTATGAGGTTCAAATTCTAGCATCAAAGCCCGTTAAATTCGAAGTATACTTGCAAAAGGATGACACATATATATATGGTTTTGCTGTCTATCTTTGTAACATTACAACAACCATGCATATATGGAATGCACTGAACTCAGATCCAGATGGTCCAGGCATCCATATCGTCAAGCAACTGCTCCAACCTGATTCTTCTGTAAGAACAGTGGTTTATTTTTTGTCTTTCTTATAGATATATACCTAGCAATATCACTGTCCATTGTATGGCTTTACAACTGAATAGCAGATGAAGCTAGACTTTTCGTATTACTTTTTTTTCCCGTATTTATTCCATGCCCCCCCCCCCCCCCTCCCACCCTTGCTTGTCGGGGTTTAATGGGGAGTGGTGGTTTTGATATATTCCAAACCTCATCAAGGTAACCTTATTGATTGGATGAATGCATTTACATACTTTAATTGTTGATGCATCTTCTTACAGGTTGGAGAAAACTGTTCTCAATGTTTCTCTGGTGAAAGGTACACTATTGATGTATCAAATCTTGGTGCTGTGATCCGCTCATTTGATTTGAACAAATCTCAACAAGAAGGAGTTTTAAGTTGTATAGCTGCAAGGGAATGTTCTCACAAAAATACTGTGAAATTGATTTGGGGCCCTCCAGGGACAGGGAAAACAAAAACAGTTAGTGCATTATTATTTGCCCTCCTCAAAAGGAAATGCAGAACACTTACGTGTGCCCCAACTAATGTGGCAGTACTGGAAGTGGCATCTCGGTTTCTTAGGCTTGTAATGGAGTCCCTTGATTATCACACTTATGGTCTTGGAGACATAGTATTATTTGGTAACAGAATACGAATGAGGATTGACAATTGTGATGATCTTCTTGATATATTTCTTGATTACCGTGCAAATATTCTTTCCAAGTGCTTTGCGCCTTTGTCTGGTTGGAAACATCATTTAGAGCTGATGATATGGTTACTTGAAAACCCAGAAAAACAGTATCATGAGTATTTAAATTGTAAGGAAAAGAGGGATTATAAGATAGATGATGATGATTGTCTGAAAGAAGAGACAGAACTACTTGCAATTGCAAGCAAACAAACAAATCAAGAGAAAAAGGATATCTATTCCCAGGATCTAAAAATTGGTAGGCAAAATGAGTGGAAGAGGATAGTTCATAAAACTTTAAGAGAAAACAGGTTGTTTTTTAAGGAGGGAAACAAAAGTGAATATAATAAACATGAGAAGGAATTTATTTTTAAGAAGAACAAAATACAAAAATTGACATTTCATGAGTTTGTCAAGAAAGAACTGAATTCGATCAGGAGGAAGATGAGGACATTCACTGTGGATATGTGCACTCATTTGCCAACTTCTTTTATTTCATTAAGAGTGGTGAAAAGTTTATTTGAATGTCTTGATTGGCTCAAAGTCCTTGCGATGGTGCTATCAAATAATTCCATTACTGATCAAGGACTCAAACTTGCCCTTGCTACATCCTATGTTGATGAAAGTAGAGTTAGTTACTGTACTTGGCAGTCTGAGCTGGGTCTGACCAGGAAAGAATGCCTTAAAATACTGAAATCACTTCAAGATGTGTTGATTCTTCCTGATTTTTTTGATCAATATTCAATTAAAAGATTTTGTTTGAGAAGATCTCGCATGATTTTTTGTACTACTTCAAGCTCTGCTAGATTGCATGCAGAAGGACTTGATAGACTAGAAATGTTAGTTGTTGATGAAGCTGCCCAACTCAAAGAATGTGAGTCAAATATACCTTTACAACTTCCCGATCTTCGCCATGTTGTACTTATTGGAGATGAGAAACAATTGCCTGCACTAGTCAAAAGTGAGGTGTGTTGTCTTGTTAGTTCCACTTCCAATGTATTCAAGCATATTTAGTATTATTTCTCACTTTTTTTTATTCTTCTATGAAATTCATGGACAAAATATTCAAACATCTAATGAATTTTTGCTAGTATGCAGATTTCTGATAAGGCAGGATTTGGGAGAAGTTTGTTTGAAAGGCTGGTTCTTTTGGGTCATAAAAGACACCTTCTCAATGTTCAATATAGAATGCATCCATCCATTAGCTTGTTTCCAAATATGGAGTTTTATGACAAACAGATTTTGGATTCTCCAAGTGTCAAAGAAAGAAGCTATGAGAAACATTTTCTACATGGAGATATGTTTAAGTTCTACTCTTTCATAAATGTTGCTTTCGGACAAGATGAACTTGACGAAGGGAATAGCCGAAAAAATATGGTGGAAGTAGCTGTGGTATCTGAGATTGTTCTTGACCTTTTTAAAGGTAATTTTATTTTGTGATCTAATATATGAGCCACTAACCAATCGAACTATAAATGTTTGTTATGATTTACTTTATCCATATAACTTATGAATAATATTTTTCCTCCTAATTGCGGGGTAGTTTTTATCATCTATTGACTCTTTACAGAATCAACTTCCAGAAAACAGACTGTTAGTGTTGGTGTTATATCACCATATAAAGCTCAAGTTGTTGCCATCGAAGATGCACTTAAAAAAAGGTTTGGTGATGATGTTGACAATGATTTTTCCGTGAAGGTTTCCACTGTTGATGGTTTCCAAGGTGGCGAAGAGGATGTGATCATAATATCCACTGTCAGATATAATGACATGGGATCCGTGGGATTTATTTCTAATTTTCAAAGAACTAATGTTGCTCTAACGAGAGCAAGGTATGATCTGTTCCCTGATATTCTACACGCAATTTGCTTTTCATTTTTTTTTTAACTACTTTTCCCTGTCTATCTAGGTATTGCCTTTGGATAGTAGGAAATGGTGAAACTTTGATGCATAGTGGCTCCATTTGGGAGAGATTAGTCCTTGATGCTATGGCTCGAGGGTGTTATCATAATGCTGATGAGGATGAGAGGTTGTCTCATGCTATTGCAACTGCCATGATTGAGCTTGGTCAACTTGGTGATCTATTGGATATGAATTCTATGTTCTTTAGAAAAGCAAGATGGAAGGTATGCTGCTTGAAATTGTTCTTGCGCCTTTATTTTTATTATATTTCAAGTTCAACCCTCCAAAAGCAGCATAACAAGAGAGAGAAAACATTTCCAACTAAAATTTGTTTGTGTACATAACTACATATTCTAAAGGGAAATTTTTTAACAATTAAAGTAGGGATTAACAAATTCTAACTAAAGTGAGGTCAGTCTTAATCAACATTGTCAAAAAAATTCAGTTATCCTTCAATCCAGACCCATAGAATCCACATCTTCATTCTGAACCTTATTCCCATTTCTTTCCTCATAATATAGGCAATTCCTAGTCGGTTAATCAGGGAGCTTGCCATTATTTATCACATATAGACAAGGCCTAATAAAACATGTTTCCTTGTGGTCATATTTCTTCTGTTAGTATCAAACACAATGCAAATTATCACTTGTAGAGGGCTCTTTTGATGAAAATGCAGAAGGCTATAGGCTCCAGTAATATGACCTTCTTTATCTTCACACTTGATAAAAGCATGAATCTAATATGTATTTTACGGTTTTGTAAAGCTTTGAATACATCTTTCACCATCAAAATGTTATACATGACAAGGAATAAGGCAGTTCATGTGTTGAACTAGCCCACACTTGCACTGCCCTGACCAACCAGTTTGCTCATTCCAATTACTCTCGTTGATTTTTCTCACACCACTAATTTATCAAATGGTATGCATAATAGACCAATAGATTTATCCTATAAAAAGTTCTCTAAAATTAAAATTCTTTCTCCTTAAAGAGGGTATTGTGAGTGATGAATTGTAGCTGCTCTTTAACCCTTATGACACATGCAGCTGATAAATTCTTCTCAGGATTCTTAAACAGCTCTACCATTTTCCTGTATTCTCAATCTTTTCTGTGTCTATCTATCACTATTATAGGTTTTCTTCAATCAAAGTTTTATGATCTCTTTGGCACGAATCAAGAGCACTGAGGTTTGCAAGAAAATATTTTCCCTGCTGGTGCAACTTTCAAGTGGTTGGCGTCAGCCTCACCAGGTGATAAATGTTGGAGTTGTAGATGATACTTCTTCCCAATTGCTGGAGCTGTATAAGGTCAATGAGTTTCTTTATCTTGTATGGACCATAGATGTTCTTGAAGAGAACTCAAATTATGTTCAGTTTTTGAAGATTTGGGATGTTTTGCCATTGTCTGAGGTATCCAAGATTGCAAGAGATATTGACATCTGGTACAGGAATTATTCTGTTGATATTCTTAGGGGCTGCAGAATTAGGTGTTCTGATGGGTATAATTCTACTACTAATTATATGATTTGCTTCACATAGTTAAAGATTTTGGAAAATTCATTTCAAGTAGGAGTGTTTATACAATCAATTACTGCAGGAATCTTGAAGTACCAATGATATGGTTAGCTGGTTCAAATTATCCAACCAATTATAATCTGCCACAAGCTGATCCTGTGCAGTTTCTTTGTAACCAATTTGCTTTGCTCAGACTGAGGGATGTTTAGGCTAGAATCAATAGTATATTACTATACCTCCTTTGAATTTTGTTTCTATTACACAAACCTCTCCTCTGTTTACGAAAATATATATATATATATATATATATATAAGAATTCAAGAGAGGTGCATGTAGGTTTTTCAATGCATATTTTTACAGTTTAAGGGAGGTTTGTGTTGATTTTAAAATAGAGAAGAGGTTAGTGTAGTGCAAGTAAAATACAAGGGAGGTCAAAGTAATTTACTCTCAAATTTAATCAGCCAAAAGTTACAGGTAAGTTTTGTTTTTGCCTTTTTGAGACTTTAATGTCATGGCCATGTCTTATTGTATATTTTATTTTTGTTGTTATAATTCTAAATTCCTAAGTAAGCCTTTCCTTTTGTTAACAAATGAGATATTGACTTGAGTTTCTTTCTCACTTTTTATGTCCATCTTAAAACTTACCAATGAATCAACATTGGATTTTCATTGTAGGTTCAACCCAAGATTCCAACTGGATATGATAAAGATGAAGCAATATGGTATGTCAAACCTGGATTTGTTTTGATGATTTTGGAGGGTCTTCTCAGTATCATATCATTTACCATATATATTGACTTTCTCCTTTCCACCACCCACTTTCTGAAATTGTCTTTTGATGGTCATTAGTTATACTCATCAAGAGAAGTGATATTTTCTGTAGATATGGATATTTGAAAAGTATAAAGTGTACAAAATCAGGCATGAGGTTGGTGCAAGGGATGATCTTTCTGCAACATTACTAGCTGAAAGTTGCTAATATATAGTTTTGGTCATCTGTGTTGTTTTCATTGATTTGCTTGTTTCTAACTCAATGCACTTGCTTATGAAGTGAAGATGATGATACCAACAATCTAAAAGGTGCATGTGAAGAATCAGTCAATGACAACTGGTTATTCAAATCAAATAAAGTATTCATGTTTACTTAATTAGTTTGAATTTGAACCCACAATTTTGGTTTTTTTTTTTAAAAAAGAAAAAAAGAAAAAAGGATGCACATTGAACTCTAATGAGGAGAAACTCTTATCAACTTTGAGAGTATTAATTGTATTTTTTAAAATACATAACATATAGCACTATGATAATATGCAATTGGATTAATTTCAAGAATGGGAAGGCTTCTTAGTTAATTTTACAACAATGTTTATGGTTACAAGAATAATTAGGGGAGAGAGAGAATTAATAATAGCAATAATAATTAAAAATAGCAGTAAAATTAAAAATACCAATGTTTAGGCTTCTTAGATAAATTATTATTGTTATAGTCAGTAAAATAAATAATTAAAAATAATATCGTATTTTTCCCTCTCCACAGTTATGCTTCTCAAGTAACACTTATTGAGGCGACCGGTATTGGGGAAGCAGGCCCAAGAGGATGGAGGAGCCTAGCAGGAGGCCCAATAGGCCCTTTACCTAGTAGGTTTATATAGATGTTTAGGCCCTAAAACTAACTTCCTTATAATTACCATATTTCCATTGCATTTTTTTTATTTTTTTTGGAAATTGTCTGCACCTCAAAATCAAATACTTTGTTATTACCCTGTATGCTACAATGAACTGCTTATGAGAAAATTGTAAAATCAACCTGAAAATTTGATGATGTATAAATTTTTAATTCAAATAAGTGGAGCTGGCATAGGAAAGATACAAGTGATCGATTATTATTATGTTTTAATTTTTATTTTTATAATTATCATAAGCAATAAATTTCGGATTTTCTGTAGCTATGAACTTATTTCAGATAGTTTTTTTTTTTTGGACGAGTAACTATAGTAAAAAAAAGTTAACTGTATATAATTTTTTTAGATAATAATTAATTTTTTATTTTTTATTTTAAAAAATTTATCAATTTTCTTTAACTCTAAAAAGTTTCAGGATTTTGAACTCTAATAGGAATGATTTACCTAACACAAAATATAAGAAAAAACCTTGAGCGTTTGGTTGAGGGAAAATTTTATGAATAATAGGGAAATGATATATATAGGGAAATGGGTGAAAAATGAGTTTGGTAGGGAAATGTTAAAAAAAGTTGTTTGGTTGGAAAATATTTTACCGGGTAAATTAGGTAATAATTATAAAGTCTATGTTTGGATGTAAGTAAAATATAGATGGGAAAGAAGGTTGATATTACAAAAATAACCCTGTTTTCAAAATATTTTCAATCAGGGATTCTATCTTCAAGAAACGAAAAATATAACAACATATCTTCAAGAAACGAAATATTAAGGAGGTACGCTGGTCATCTGCAGCTTGGACAATAGTGAAGATATCTAGATAAGTCGCAAACCCACATAAGAAGTGAGATTATTTGGACGGGTTTTTGGTTACAGATAGACTTGCAAATATGAAGATCTAGGGAAATGAATTAAGTAGCATAGTATAAAACCGGTTCAACCAAACATGGTTGTCCAACAATCTCACTCCTAATTTATCCATCTATTTCAACAAATTCCACCAACCAAACGCCCTTGGATAGACTATAGTCCACGAACTGTGTGATCCATATGTGTATTTAGCTATGGATTTATGTGAGATATATGCATCAAGATGCAACGAACTATGGATCTAAAATACCTAAAATTAACTTAGATTAAAGAAAGGATGGTGAGACACGTGTTTCATGCCATGTTTAAATTTGAATGGTGCTTACTATAATATAACACAGCAAATTCTTTTTTTTTTTTGTATGAAATAACACAACAAATTCTTAACCTTAAGGTTTATGGAATTTACATAATCCGCATACATCTTATATAATTGTGTTTTTTTAAATCTTATAATTGTATTTTTAAAAGAATAAATATTTAAAAGTATAAATTAAAAGATAAGATCTGAAAAGTATAAATTAAAAAATATATTAAAATAATATTTAAATTTATAAGAAAAGTATACATATTTAATTTAAAATAATTTAATCTTAAATATAAAAAAGTAAAGATAAAAATAACATGTGTTATTTTGTTTAAAATAAATTAAGAGATTAAGCCACTCTTAAGAAAATATATTCATATTTAATATATAGGAATGAATTTTACATCAAACTTTCAACCAATTCTAAAAAGCTTGAGTGTTGATTTTAAATTTTCAATAACTTCCCAGCGAAGTTTAGTAAACTCCGAGGAAGCATCATTTTTTTAAGATCACTTCTAAAAAGCTATAGCGCTAACCTCATTTTTTTTTTTTAAGGAATTAGTATTTTTCATATTATAATAGATAATTTTTTTTTTATTTTTTTTTTATAACAATAGATAATTTTATTTTATGCACATATAAAAGTGTATGAGACCAATATGAGGTTATGTAAAAAGAAAAGAGAGAAAAAAAATGGGTCATGCACACTTTTACATTTATGTAAGAGATAAAATTATCTCCTATAATATGACTAATTTTTTTTTTTTGCGTAAACAAAAATAAATGCTTTCACTAATCTCTTTCTTTAATCACTAATTTAAGTCTCTTTTAGTACAAAAACCCACATATTTGCTCATAATTTATTTTAATTACTCTCATTTCCAAATATTTTAATAGGTTAGTCATATTTTTCTTCAATTGCTTTTTTTAATCAAGTTATTCTTCTTTTAGTCAATTATCAATTCTTACATTTAGCTCGACTCTATTCATACACACTCTCATGTATGAAGAAAAAAATAATTTATACAAAATTTCATTAGTTTTGAATAACTATATGTCTATTATACGGGTCTTATAAAATTTGATCAAGATAACCAAATCACAAATTTGGTTATTTGCTACTAACTTTTTGTTATCACTGTCACTGAGGAAGCTATTTTATGGAAGCTAAGAGTTAAGACATAAATTAATAAAAGGAGAATTCCTGGTTTTTTTTTCCACAACATTTTCCATTAAAGTGACCAAACTAAGGACACAACATTAAAAGTCATAGAAATTTCAAGTCTTCTACAATGTAGTCATAGTCATAGTAATTTCCCATCTTCTACAGTTCTTCTCACACTTTAGGTTGCATCCTTTCACGTACCCCAAGAATGGCTATGAAAGTAACCAATAGTGCATGAAGCCAATTAGAATTAGCCAACCCTCTTTTTCACGCTCCAATAATGTAATTGACTTCTTGTTGACTTGGTAATTGGTATTAACATTTTGTACCTTTACCTCATAATGTGGACTGCATAAAATATAACCATTCCACATCTTTACCATTTTGTTTTTTTTTTCCTTTAGCTGTGACGTTTTAGATGTATGTTAAGTTGCTTTTTATGACCATAATTAAGGCTCCATTAACCATGGGAACTTTTTTCTGTTTTCTTCTTTTCACTTTCATCATGGGATTGAAACTGTAGTATAGCTGTTGACTGTTGAGCAAGTCTTGCATAAACTTTTTAGTTCCTTAAGGTGTAAGGGATTCTTTAAAATCTGTACCATCCTTGTGTTTTGGTTTTCATGTACAAAAGAAGCTGTGTGTGACATTGTTTCTGCTATCAATTGCCTTGTAGAGAAAGAAGTAGTGAAATTAATCAGGAAAGAAGCAAAGGATGGAGAAGAGTTATAATGACAAGGGGGAGGATCTTGATCTAGCCAGTTTGGTAGAGATTGTATTCTCTTGGACTTTCAATGATGTGCTCAATGAAAACCTCTGCAAACACAAGGTTGTTTTTCCACCCTTTTTTTTTTTCAATACTCAACATGAAAAGAACATTAATCTACTAGAACATATCAGTCAAAAACTCATCAATCATCCATGTGATTCTTTAGATTCTATATTTTATTTTTAATCTGTTTTTGTCAGTTAAGAGAGGAAATGAATTTTAGAACTGCATGACAAGCCATTCTAGGACATCTATAATGGTTGGAAGACCATGAAATTTAAATTTCATTAGATTTCCATTCCTTAAATGCTTTATATCTTCTTCCACCTCAATCGAATTCTTGTTTTTTTTTTTTTTTTTTTTTTAATTCTAAATTGAAAATTAGTATTAGTTTCTTACTTGCTCTCTATGCAAGCCATGTTTTAAACAAAATCGTGTAAGTTTCTCTTAACTCTATATTATTAACTTAATTATTTTAGTGAGGAAAATAATAGTTTATGGCATGAAAGACCTATGACATATCTATCAGTTGCAAAACTTAACTATCCTCAATGAGCTCTTCATTTTTCTAATTTGATATTAGAAATATATCTGTTTAGTAGAAAATTTATGTACATAACATAGGTAAGTCTCTACAATCTATTTGGAGAATCCAAATGCATTAACATTGGAAAGTCATGGCATTCCATTAAAGGCAAATTATCAAAATAAGTAGCCTGAAACATTGTTTTCTTTCAGGTGAGAAAGATCCCAGAGACATTCTTGTCAACAACATATTACATGAACTCCTTCATTCCTCCACTGATTGAGGAAATTCACAGTGAACTTTCTTCAAGCTTGACAGGCGTGTCTCGAGCTCCCTTTTGTGAAATATTGACAGTTGAAAGGTCCAGAAACTTCATAATTACCAAGGGCATGTTCTATAAAATTTCAGTGAAGAGAACTAATAATGATGACAAAGATATTGGAAAATATGAACCTGCGGTTGGAGATCTCATTGCCTTCACTGATATTAAACCAAAAACCAAATATGACTTGAACAGGCCCAGAAGATACTACCATATTGCTTATGTTCATAAGTCAAAAGAAAGTACTGATGAGATCTCTATACTGTCATCCAAAAGCATGGATATGGAGATTTTATCTAACTTTAAGAGCAACAATGCACCAAAGCTTTATGCTGTCTATCTTTTGAACCTGACAACAAATGTTCGTATTTGGAAAGCCTTGAATTCAGAGCTGGAGGGTGCAAACATGAGCATGATTAAAAAAGTGCTGCAAGCTGATTCAGATGTAAGAATCACTAAATCAGTTCATAACTAGCTTTCTAATTATTCAATAACATACTGCTTAAGCAATTTTACTAACTGTAACTTCTTAAATACCACTAGTGACTTTTTCTACATGGGTACTTATTTTGAAATGTTCATGCATTTGTTGCACAGGTAGCATGATGCAATATATGTTCAAATTTATATCTTGAAAAGCTGGACCAGAATTCAATGCTTTTATTAGGATTACTTATAGTTATGAAGGAAACATAATTCATGCTTGCTTCATATTTTACAGAATGTAGAACATTGTCAACTGTGCTTTTCTGAAGAAAACCATAGTGTAGCTTGTTCTAGTGTAGAAAACATAATCCAGTCTCAGAATTTGAATGAATCACAGAAAGATGCAGTTTTAAGCTGTGTTACTATGAAGGAGTGTCATCATAATAAGACTATTAAACTTATTTGGGGCCCACCAGGGACTGGCAAAACGAAGACAGTGGCTTCCTTGTTATTTTCCCTGCTCAAGTTGAAAACCAGAACATTAACATGTGCTCCAACTAATACTGCAGTGTTGGAAGTGGCTGCTCGCCTGCAGAATCTAGTTAAGAAGTCTCTTGAGTATGATACATATGGCTTTGGTGACATAGTGGTATTTGGCAATAGATCTAGAATTAAAGTAGACTGTTATCCAGGACTCCAGGATGTCTTTCTTGATTATCGTGTAGATAATCTTGTTAAGTGTTTTGCTCAATCAACTGGATGGAAATATTATTTGGAATCAATGATCAAGTTGCTTGAGGACCCCAAAGAGCAATATGGTTTGTATGAGCGTGAAGTGGATGATGAGGAAGAAGAAGATGATTACTTGGAATCAATGATCAAGTTGCTTGAGGACCCCAAAGAGAAATATGGTTTGTATGAGCGTGATGAGGATGATTACTTGGAATCAATGATCAAGTTGCTAGAGGAACCCAAAAAGCAATATGGTTTGAATGAGCGTAATGTGGATGATGAGGAAGAAGAAGAAGATGATCTTATGTCATTACTAGAATTTGCTAAGCACAAATACAGTTCATACAAGCAACATGAGAAGAATGATGATCCTTTGACATTAGCTCAATTTTTTAAGAAGGAACTTACTTACATCAAAGAGCAATATCGTTCGTATAAGGATGATAAAAAGAATAATGTCATGACACTGGAGCAATTTTTTAAGCTGAGATTCAGTTTTATTGCAGAGAAACTCAAGGTATACATGCGAACTTTGTATACACATCTACCAACTTCTTTGATTCCATTTGAGGTGGTGAAAAAAATGTCTGTAGCTCTTGATTTGCTAAAATCTCTTGAAACCTCCATAAGTAAAGCCAAGTTGAAGCAAACTCACAATGAATATGAAGATGGAGAAAGCATTCTTGAATGCCTTGAAAGGCTAAGCATCAAAAGAGAAGAGTGCCTTCTTATACTAAGATCACTTTCTCAGACAATTTCACTTCCAAAAATTACTGACAAATATGAAATAGCAAAACTTTGCTTGATGAATGCATGCCTGGTTTTCTGTACTGCAGCAAGTTCTACTAAACTGTTTGCAGAAGGAATGACACCAGTAAAATTCTTAGTTATTGATGAAGCAGCCCAGCTAAAAGAATGTGAATCAGCCATTCCATTGCAGCTCCCAGGCCTCCAGCATGCTATCCTCATAGGTGATGAGAGACAACTTCCTGCTGTAGTTAAAAGCAAGGTACTTGGTTTCTCTCATTTTTTGTGATTTGGATTGTTTGTGTTAAAGATTACTTTCTAGTATGACTATAATGATCAAATTTTAGGCTTCTGAAGAGGCTGAATATGGAAGAAGTTTGTTTGAGAGGCTGGTAATGTTGGGATACAAGAAGCATCTGCTTAATGTTCAGTACAGAATGCATCCATCCATCAGCTTATTCCCAAATAAGGAGTTCTACGAGGAGCAGCTTTCTGATGCCCTCATTGTTAGAGAAATGAACTATAATAGGCGTTTCCTTGAAGGGAAAATGTATGCTTCATATTCTTTTATAAACATAGCTAAGGGCAAAGAGCAATCTGGTCGTGGACACAGTTTGAAGAACATGGTTGAGGTTGCTGCCATCTCCGAGATTATTGGAAGCCTTAAAAATGGTTACTTTCTCTTTCTCCTTCTCTAATCTCCATGTATATGTGTTTCTTAAATAAGAAAGCTTCATCATTTGATGACACAATCCCCTTTTTACTACAGAATTTTTGAGGACAAGGAAGAAAGTTAGCATAGGAATCATATCTCCATACAATGCACAGGTGTATGAAATACAGGAAAAAATTAAGCAGTACAATTTGGATTCTGATCCTGACTTCTCTGTTAGTGTTCGTTCTGTTGATGGCTTTCAAGGTGGTGAAGAAGATATAATAGTAATCTCCACTGTGAGATCTAATGAGAATGCAAAAATAGGTTTTCTTTCCAATAGGCAAAGAGCAAATGTGGCACTGACTCGGGCTAGGTATGTTACTTATATAAGATAGTCATGCTGCTTCCAAGTTTTGAGAACTGACATAAGTTGATTGAAAACTGAGTTTAATTCGTGCAGATATTGCCTTTGGATATTAGGAAACGCAACAACTCTAATATGTAGTGACTCTATATGGAGAAAACTAGTACTTGATGCTAAGGAGAGAGGGTGTTTCCATAATGCCGATGATGACAAGAAACTGGCTGAGGCCATTGAGGATACCTTGCTTGAGATTGAACTACTTGACGGACCTGAGTCACCATTTAGGAAACTAAGTCTAAGGGACAAGTCAGTAACAACTGCTACCACCTCCAGGTAAGTGAATGGTATCATGGCCATAAATTTTCATTTATTTATTAATAACCAAATAGGCAATTGAAAATGAAGTAATATTACTTTAAGTATACACAAGCATGCAAAAGCATAACGTATACATAAGATTAACACTGAATATACATTTTCTGTACAACAGAGGTTCTTTCAGGGGCAGGCCATGGAAACAAAGGTGGTGAGGGATGGGGCGGTGTGTTACCTAAAGCAGGTTAAGTGTACATTGCCTGGTTATATGGATTGCACCCGTGAACATTGCCCGAAGATGGTGTAAGAAGTTTTGTTTTTTGAGATTATGTTAGATCTTGATGTCAAATCCTTGGCTTCGTTACAGTTTGCTGCCACAACGCAAAATCTCAATATCTGCACTGTTATAGAGTGAAGACTGAAGAAAGGCGACAAGGTGTTGCAATTCCATGGACATGCAATCCACGAGCAATTATATTATAAATTTGTGCACAAGATTCAAAATAAAGCTACCGTAATGTTAGTGATTCTCAAATCAAATAATTCTAAACTACAGCATATTATATACGAATAACATATTAAAGCAGTCTTCTTCCCATATGATCAAATTTCATGGTATCATTACATTCAATTATCTGGCTGTAGAAATGTTTAAGAATGTTTCCTTTGTCGCTGAACCCCTCTAAGCATACGAGCCAGACCACATTGGCGAAACACCATTACGAATAAAGCAGCAGCAGCATCATTAACCTACATAACCACACAAGAACATCGACCCCGTGGGTAAGGCACAACACGGAAAATGCGACCCATTCTTATAATTTTATGTATATTTTCCACCTACAAATTCCAAATAAACTTCGTATTAATCTAATTATTATGTATAAACTATAAAAAAAAATGAAATTTATTATTTTTATGTTACATAAAAAAAAATTTATTTCCTACGCACAAATTTAATATGGATCCCACTCAATTTTTTTTTTCTCTTTCTCTGAAAATAGACCCCACCCGCATGAATGAGATAATAATTATCTCCTATAAAAAACTATTACCCAAAAAAAAAAAAATATTACCTAACTATATATATTTTAGGTTCCCTAACGGACTAAATTGCTTTATAGAGGATTGCTTTATAGAGGAAAAAGATTCAGGACCCCGCGAAAGGAATATATATATATATATATATATATATATATATATATATATATATATATATATATATATATGAAGTAGGATTCTTTGACACCAGTGTCAAATTTCAAATTTGACACCTCATCTGATAGCCGTTAGATCAAAAAAGATCAACGATTCTGATTTGTAAGCATATGACACCATTGATTTTGTTTGATCTAATGACTCTCAGATGAACTTGATTTTGTTTGATCTAATGACTCTCAGATGAACTGTTAAATTTGAAATTTGCCAGTAGTGTCAAAAAATCCTATCTCTCTCTCTCTCTCTCTCTCTATATATATATATATATATATATATATATATATATATATATATATATATATATATATATATATATATATACCCATTATAATTTGAAACTACAATAATAAAGCCGTTGGACAAAAACGGTGCAAGACCATGATCTCAACAACATTTGCAAATCACATTTCTTTCTCCATTACCCTGAATAATCTATTCCTCGTTCTGGGCAAATAACAGATTTTACATGCATTTAAAAAAAAAAAAAAACTTTAATAACTCTATTCAAGTTTACTCTTTAGTCATACAAAAGTTATAACGCCATTATGAACTTCTGAATTTTTGTCTGTGCTCGCTCCTTTTCTTCTGGTCCATCAAGATCACCAATATTGTCATGATATTCCTGTACCAGATAAAGAAGAAATTCCAGTTGATTAGATCCTCTGCCTTTTCTTTTTAAAAATACTGGGTTTCTAGGAGTGATGCACTGTATTAGTATTCAAGCACATCATGAGCAAGGATGCTAAGCAAGGTCAGTTATAGAAAAGGAAATATAAACAAATTAATTAAAGGTTTGATACCCTAGGGACAGGTACACCGCAGCCAAAGCACTATTAAGGGATAACAAACTTCAGACTCTTAATTCGAAACTTCAAATTTTTTAGTAGGAAGGGACTAAAACTTCATTTTTTGAATCATAAAATGGCCGGTGCCTTGAAATATTGAAAAGCATGAGAAATATTACAAACTGATATTTAACTTGGACAGTTGGACGACTTAGGACTTCATCAATGCATCCTCAAACACAAAGCAACACTCACAAGATAAAAATAAACAAACAACAAATTTCAAGATTCTTATTTCAAATATTAACCACCGGGGACATATACCTGAAGTACATCCTTGACATGCTTCTTACTAAGTTTGTTCTGCTTGAGAAGTAGTTCAATTCTTCCTCTCATTTGCGGATGCCTGACCGCAAAGTATTTAATTAGGACAAGCCAGGTGAAAACATACATATCAAAGTTAATAGCATATACATATATAGGTGCAAATACTTACTCTGAGCACCAAAGATGACCCAAAATGACAGCAATCAACTGCAGAATCATTTATAAAACTATCAGTACACAAAAGTTGCTGCAAAACAGGTATCTACTCATTCATAGATGGTGCTATTACAAGCACCACTGGTGTTCACTAAAAATTTTCCTAAATGCAATTCAAAATGGAAAGAAAATAAAACTATAAAATCCTTGTTGGTTTAACCGTTGTTGTTTTAAGCACAAAGAACAAATTCCAAGTATGTTTCCTAAGAAATCATGAAAAGTCACTACTATTTTTGAAGCAGTTATAAATGAGTTCACAAAACACCAAAAACTACAACTAAGACATTTCTCAGCATCAGATAGTCTATTTAACAAACAAAAAAATCTTACCTGCAGAGTATAAAGTCCAGATTCTAGTTTCCGATTGTATTTTTCATCTTCATCCATCTATAAAATATAAGAATATTAGATTTTGCTCAGAAAAAGGTTTATTTCAATATGACATGTAGAAGCAGAATAAGCAAGTAAACCACCTCCAAGTCATCAAGCTCAATTTGATTCAACCGTTCAGTTTCTGCTTTGACTCTATCTGAATATCTGGTGGGGGAAAAACTCAGTATGCTCAAATGACAATACAAGCTTTAAATCAAGAGCTTTAACTCAGTATGCTCAAATGACAATACAAGCTTTAAATCAAGAGCACTACAACCACAAATTTTATAATTCTACATACAAAGATGTGTGCTAACTTAAAGATTGATAACTAGCATCTTGGAACAAATGGAGTAAGTTCAATAATCAAGAACTTCACAAAGAGATGAGGACAAGTCCAACCTACCTGATGTATAGTTCCATTAGCCTGTCTATCTTCTCACATTCATTTTCAACAAATTTACTTAATAATCGTTCTCTCCTAGAACCCCTCAAGATCCCACCTGGGAAAATATACAGAGAACTGAAGTTCAAAATCACAAAAGGGGAAAAGTACAGTATACACAAACCGTGCCTCAATAAAATACATATTTCAATTTCATGGATGGATGCACTTAATCCCACTTTGAAAAGCATTAGCCTGGCTATCTTCTCATACTCATTTTCAACAAATTTACTTAGTATTCTTTCTCTCCTAGAACCCCTCAAGATTCCACCAGGGAAAATATATAGAGTACTGAATTTCAAAATCACAAAAGGGAAAAATACAGGATGCATATACCTAGTTTAACTGAAATGCATATTTCAATTTCATGCATGGATGCCCTTAATGTCACTCTGAAAAGCTTTAGCCTGTCTATCTTCTCATACTCATTTTCAACAAATTTAATTAGTATTCTTTCTCTGCTAGAACCCCTCAAAATTCCAACAGGAAAATATATAAGATACTGAAGTTCAATATCACAAAAGGGAAAAGTACAGTATACATATATCATGTCTCACTAAAATGCATAGTTCATACATGGATGCATTTAATGACACTTTCGAAAACATAAAAATTTGATATTACTTTGATATATAAATAACATGTAACAGACACCAAGAGCATTTTAATAAGGCATGTAACACATTCCACACACAGGCAACAATGTGGGAGCATGTACCACATTTCAGACATAGGCAACAATTTGGGAGTGCGACCTTCAACAATAACCACCCCAGCCTTTTCCCACTGGGAGACATTGGTCAGATAGATTAATTGATAGCATTAGGCTCTATTAAAAACCATATTTTCAGTAAACCATTTAGAGCAAAAACTCTCCTTTGTGATTGAGGATGATCATACCCAGTCAAATGCATGAAGCACTGTATTTGTAGAGCAACAAGCAAATAAGACATCCTAAGTCAAAACTCAAATAAGAAACTTCACTTGCCTGCTTACCAAATAATGAAGCAATCAGTGACACAAGGCGCTCCTCTAAATCCTCTTGGTACCGTTCTTTCTTGTTCTTCTTACTGATGGGAATCTATATACCAAAATATACAACATATTAGGTGCAATCTATTTATAAGATGTCTATGTAATCACATTAAAGAAAGCATACAAAATTCGAACATATTTAAAGTAACAATCGTTCAATAATAATCCATTCCAGGAACTAATAACAATTAATAATCAGGCAACATTTAAAATCTTGACGGTTCTGCAAATGGGCAATAGCGGAAGGTAGTAGCACTTGCCTTACCCATAAAAGCTGCAAACGCTGTCTTCAAGCCCAAAACATCCACAAACCGTTCACAAGCAGGAGGGTACTTGGTCATTGCAAAATCAAGCGCCCTTATAGCCGACCCATAAGCCAATTTCTTCTGTTTCATGATAATTATCATCAACTCCACCCCTTCAGCCTTTACAAACCTTTCCTTATTCTCCAAAGGCATCAACAAACAGCACAAGCAATCAAACAAATTCTCCACCATCTCTTCCTCATCCGAACTCTTGGGGTCCTTAGACTTGTACATTGCCACTGCCTGCAGCACCACATCCACCCCATTCATCTGCCCCAACTTCTTCTGATTCACCGTACTGCTCTGCAGCAAAATGGCCAAAATCTCCGAAGCATATTGCTTATTACTATCAAATTCCCTCACTTTGATCTTCCCCAGCAACCACTTCAACAGCTTGGTCTTCTCACACACCAATTCCGCCACCGCGGGCTTAACCTCGATCAAATTCTCGATCGTCGCGAGAGTATTGTAAACTGCGGCAGCTTCATCCGAGTCAGAATCAGACAACCGGTGCAAATTCTGAACCAAGAGTTCGAGCGCGCTGCTCTCGACCAAAGCATCGACCAAAACCCTAGCCGGTTCATCATTCTCGTCGAGAACATCCTCGTCGGTTAGGTCCTGCAGCAACTGAACGACGTCGATGGCGATGTCGGTGTTATCGTGGTTGAGCAAGTCAACAATTGAGGGAACGACATTGAGGTTGACGAAATCCGGGTACAGTTCGGGTGCTCCGGCGAGAACCTTCAGCTTCTGGAGCTCTTCGTGGAGCTCCACTTCAGAATCGGCAAACCGATCGGGCTGGTTCGGGTACTTCAATCGGGCTTCGATGTTCTCCTTGAGGCGACGCTCCAAGGCGAGAACGAGCTTCTTTAGGGTTCGAAGGTCCATAACTTCCACGGTGTTCTGTGATTTCTCGATGGCTTCCAGAAGGGAAAGATCGATGCTGTTGTTGTTATTGTCGTCGTTGAATCCATTGGATCTTGATGCTGGAGCCGGTGATACGGTGTCGTCGAACTTGCGCTTACGGGCGTTCGCTACCTCCATTGTCGCCGGAGCTAGGGTTAGGGTACACAGAGTGTTAGGGTTCAGAGGAAGCGGCGCGACTTAGTAAAATATTTGGCTCAAACGCCGTTGCCGTTTAGAAATGAAAAAACAGTGGAGTAAAATGGATAGACGAGTGAAGTAAAAAATATCACTCGTTTTGGTATTAATTCAATGAAAATAAAATGTATATTGTACATGAGTGAAATGTGAATGATGTTGATGATCAAAACCTCTCTAGTGCTCATTTTTCCACACTGCAAGAGGAAACATTTTTCTACCTTCAACAGCATTTTCATCATTTAATTTAGAGTAAATATCATTTTTGGTCCTCAACAAATTTTACGATGTCATCTTTAATCCCTAGTAATAAAAAAGGTCACATGTGGTCCCTGATTTTTTCAAATTAGGCCCACGTTAGTCCTTCCATTAGTGAGGATCCAATATCGTTACTAACATTTCTCATGTGAACCGTTAAGTCGCTGAGTCAGATTCCAAGTAGGATATAAAACGGCGTCGTACCTTAAGCGGCTGTCTTCTTCTCTTTCTTTTCTTTATTTCTTAAAATACAATAACCCAACACACCCATCGTCTTCTCCGCAACCAAATCCTGCTGCCCCTCTCCTTCTCCGCCATGCCTCCTACCATGATTTTTCTTCCTCGCTCGTCCAAGATCAGTATGTTGTCTTGTTATAGCATTGAGAGATGGGATGAACCTTATACCCTATAAAAAATGTTGTCTTTGTTTGAAGAAATTGCATGGCAGCCCCAACATTTTCTTCTATAAGTTTAGCTACCTGTCTTTCTATGCCATTTGACCACTTGTCCCAAGCTGGTCGATTTCTTGCACCTTCACCGCCTTCTTTCTGATCATCGCGAAATTTGTTAAATTGCTTGAAGAGATAAAATTAAAAATTTTCTAACTACCCATTCTTCACAATAATTACCTCGACTGATGATAATGGGATGTCAGTTACCAGTGGTGCCACTGCACCAACTCCGCCCAATCTACTCATGCTTAAAACCTGAAAGGCAGGTGAATCAACAAAATCATTGGAAGTTGTTTGCACTGCTACAAATTCAAATTTGAACTAAAAACAGTCTTTTGCTTTTGTTTAAATATCATGGATCAAACAACAATTTGTAATCCACCATACCCTTAAAAATTATTAGAAAGTTAAAAATAACTATAGTGCATTAAGTGTTAAAAATCGACAATCACACAAAATCGACAAAACAGAAAAAGAGAAAAGAGATTGACCCAGTGATTTATCATAGTTCATCCAATATAGGCTACGTCCAGCTTGTCTGTATTATATTCACCACACCTCCACTTGTTACAAGTCACTCAGTTTACAAGGAGAACATAAATAGGATTAGAAAAATCCTAACAACAGTTATTCATGGGCTCAATCCCAAACTATTAAGAATAAGAAAAAAGAAAAATTACAATAAAACAGAGACCTAACAGCAGCTATTCAGGGACCTCAGTTGCCTTTCTGCTGATCTCGACAACAAGGGCCCTCATCAGCATGTGGAATATGAGTCATACCCAACATTAAGAAGCCTGAAAATGCTATCATTTCATTGTATTTAGATATTCCCTAGTCTTCAGGAATAATATATATTGGCCAATGGATTCTCATCCAAAGTGGCACCCACCATTTTGTGTGGTTCATGATCATGAGTTGAATCATAACTAATTGATCTCAGTTGGGGGTTGGGGATAAAAATGCATAGGTTAACAGATTTAACTGAAAACACCCACAAAATTATAAAAGGCCATTTGAAACTGTCATTAATTACTTTATATAAATAAATCCCCAAACATAAAATCTATGGCTTTATAAACATATATTGACTGGAAAAAACAAGAACACTAAAAGCATAAATTGAAAATCCTCCATACTCTATAATAATGCCTATTTCCTTGTATTGTATGTTCTATCTAACCTCCATAAAAGAAGAAAGACAAAAATGCAGGGAAAGGGGGAAGGGTGTCAAGAAATTTACATTTTGAACAACACAATGCATTCAGCCAAACTCCACCCATTGTACAAAATTTGGTTCAACTTCAACAAACTCATTATATATAAGGAAAAAAAGCTCTTTGATGAGCCAAGAGTGTTTTTTTACTTGAAAAGAAAAACCTATTTTTTAAAACTTAAACGTTCATAATACAGTTACACAAGTAATGAAATCTGCTTAATTGTACTTAAACTCAAATTGATCTTAAACTATGTATCATTATCATGTCAGGAAGCTGGAAATTGGAGGGGACAATCATAGGTACATCTTCTGTAAATGTTAGTTTGAATTTTATTTTATTTTTTTGGTACATCAACATAATTTAAATCACTTAAGGTTGACCTTTAATCTTGCTCAGTCTAGATCTAACCCTTGTGCATAATTCATTCATCTTCAACTTGTATTCTTAGTCTTGTGTCTATTTCCAAAGGTTATACTCCAAGTTAACTCCTAAGCCCTAAATGGTGATCCATTTACACCAAGTACAGAATTTCAGTGAGACCTGTTGTTTATGTCTATAGCAAGATGGATGGCATCAACAAGCATATGCAAAACAAATCTCTCAAATGTAATTTCAAGAATCTCAATAAATGAGATTCTTTTATTTGCAAAGAAATAACCATTCCACTACTTGGGTGTTATTTTCATTAAATTTTAAAATGTTTTGTTTGCTTTATACAGGCTATGTAATGGTCGTAATTTGAACTGGCTAATATACGCTCCCATTTTTTTCACACAATAATATCTCCCTTCCCACCTTTTATTTGTGTGTAATTATATGTCAAAAATCAGATTCTGTCCAAGTGATTTTCATTTGTTAAACAACAATCACATCTTTTTTGTATTTTAGTTCTTGTTTACTACACAAAATGGATCCAGCACAAAGCTCAAAACTCTGCCGCTTACAGGCTTCTAAACATTCCCTTTTCTCCTCCCCTTCCCTGTCATGTCAACTATTAAACAAAACATGAGAATCAGTTTAAACAAATAGGATCACCATGTTCATTTCATCCTTCACTAAAACCACACTCATGCTACCCTAGTTCATGTCATTTGTTAAAACCGGAAGTGGGGGGATGGTGGTGTAAGAAGGGTTCTAATCTTGGACGAGGGAGGAAGAAAAATCATGGCAGGAGGCATGGCGGAGAAGGAAAGGGGAAACAAGATTTGGTTGTGGAGAAGAAGATGGGTGTGTTGGGTTATTGTGCCTTCAGAAATAAAGAAACGAAAGAGAAGAAGACAGCCACTTAAGGTAGATTGACATGAAAAACTAATACGACGTCATTTTATATCCTAATTGGAATATGAATTAGCGACTTAGCGGTCCACGTGAAAAACGTTAGTACTGACATTGGAGCCCCACTAACGGAAGGACTAACGTGGGCCTAATTTGAAAAAATCAAGGATCACAAATGGTCTTTTTCTTGCTAGGGATTAAAGAGGGTATCGTGAAATTTGCTGAGAATTAAAAATGGTATTTACTCTTTAATCTATGATGGCTATGTCAGTGAGAATCATATGGTCCATAAAATCCAAGAGTCAGAAACCTTTTAGATGAAGAAATACATAAATGTGACATTTTCTATCACTGGTTTTGGTCCCATACTTAAAACTTGTAGTGGCTTAAATCACAATGAAACAAAACATCTTGATAAGTGAAATAAGTATAAAAATGTGTGTATTTAAGCCGGATATAACTTTCATGCACAATTTGTATAAAAATTAATGTAGTGCACTACATATTTTAAAGTCGCGCGAATGGAGCTTATGCACTTAGAAAGAGTACTTCTCTCTCTATGTTAATTACAATCCCATTTTATAAAGAAAGAAAAGTAAAATAAATATCGTGAACGGCAGGATTCGAACCTGCGCGGGCAGAGCCCACATGATTTCTAGTCATGCCCGATAACCACTCCGGCACGTCCACTTTGATGTCAGAATTGCAAAAGGATATTTCATAGACACTAAAACAATAAAAGGAAAAAACACTTTGTCCACATCAATTCTCCCAAAAGAAAAAAGGGAAAAGTTTACCGATGTCCATGTGGTTTGCTTCAGAATCATTGATGCCCCTGTGGTTTTTTTCTATCACATATGCCCCTAAGCTTTGTAAAAAATAAGAAACCACAGGGGTATATGTGATAAAAAACATAACCTTTTACAAACCACAGGGGTATGTGTGATAAGAAAAAAACCACAGGGGCATAAGTGATTCTGAAGTAAATCACAAGGACATTAGTGAACTTTTCCTAATAAAAAAACAGGAATAGAGCCACAGCATAGAATATGCTGGTTCAATCCAGAGATTTCCAAATCAATTTTCTTGTCTCGTGAACTGAGTGCTGTCCTTCCTTATCCTCATGCATCTTTTTGTCTTGTCAACTACATGGTAGAAATAATCAATGTGTATTTTTTTCATATCTAATTACTTTTACATAGAAGCCCCTCACAAATCATAAACCCAACTTGAAGAAACAAGGAGTATTTAATTTGTTTTTCTAATATATTTATTCGAGAGATGTTATATTTATAAAATTATGAATTCTCACATTGGTTGCAAGAAAAAAAATAATATTATTTTACAAAGTTTACTATAGTAAAATATATAATTTTTGATATTGCTTTAGAAAATTTAAAAAAAAAAAAAAAATATTTGTGTAACTATCATCAAAGCACTGAAAAAAATAAGAAGCAATCTTTCATCCCTGCAATCATTCATCCTTCAAACTTTCAGTCAAAATCATGGGAGTCCAATCATCACGTAAAAAAGTGACAATTTGATGTGACACTATCCAAAGCTTGAAACTTTATCAGTGGTGCAAACTTGCTCTACAAAAGGGTTGTTGTGTATATAATCATTTCCTCCAACCCTACACACTCAGAGAGTGTCAGTAGCAATAGCAACCATGGCTCCCAAAAGGGTTCTGTTGATTTGTGGGGACTACATGGAAGACTATGAAGTACGTTCACTCCTTCTTCTTCTTCTTCTTCATCATCATCATCCCCTTCTTCCATTCATAGTGTTTTTTCAATTCACTTCTCTTGTTTTGTGTTTCAGGGCATTTTCCCATTTCACGCACTGCAAGCCTTTGGTGTCACCGTCGACGCCGTTTGTCCAGGAAAGAAAGCCGGCGATGTCTGCCGCACCGCCGTGCATATTCTTTCCGGTGGCCAGGTCTCTCCTACATTCCCGGGCACTTGTTACTTTTTTGGGTTTGGTTTCTTATATAATGTTTCCAATCATTGAAATGTTTAATTTTTTTTTTTTTCATTTGATTTGATTTAGGATTCAATTCGTAAAAAATAAGGTTTGAATTGAATGGATGAATAAAATTATACTTATAATAGGTGAAATGGAGAATCAAAACCAAATAAATTTCTACGTGTACACAACTTAAAATCAAAAGGGTTTCAAAATCAAATCTAATCTAATTTTATGACTTTAGGAAAAAAAAAACAAAAAAAAAAATCATTTGTAAATCTAATCAATCAATTCCCAATGTTTGTAGTTCCAAACATGCTGTTGGTGAGCTTTGTAATTTGTATGCTAAAGTTTTGATCTTGAGTAATGCATTTTGATTGGTTTCAGACTTATACTGAGACACGTGGTCACAATTTTGAGCTCAATGCAACTTTTGATGAAATTGATGCCACAAGCTATGATGGGTTGTGGTTGCCTGGTGGAAGGGCACCTGAGTATCTTGCTCATATTCCTGGTGTTGTAGAAGTGGTGACAAAGTTTGTCAGTTCTGGAAAAGCAATTGCTTGCATTTGTCATGGACAATTGATTCTGGCAGCTGCTGGAGTAGTTAAAGGTCGGAAGTGCACGGCTTTTCCTCCTGTTAAACCGGTACTGGTTGATGCTGGTGCTCATTGGGTTGAACCTGAGACCATGTCAGCAACTGTGGTGGATGGTAATCTCATTACAGCACCTACTTATGAAGCGCACCCGGAATTTATTCAGCATTTTGTGAAGGCATTAGGAGGCAAAATAAGTGGCTCCAGTAAAAGAATCCTCTTTATTTGTGGGGTAGGTTTAAATGTTTTTGATGTTGTTTGCAGTTGAAAATCATGGGCTGGATAACTCTCTCCTTATTTCTTTTGGCGTGACTAGTTGTAGGAGTAGAATTTTCAGTCATAGAGCTGATGAGTATTTACTACTTTGTACCTACCAAGGGGTTTTTGTTTGAGAAATTCCTAGCTACACATGGTGTAAGACTGTCTTCTTACACTATACCATTAAGCTTGGCACCTCAGTTATGTAGGCCACTTGCCAATATCTATACACTAACAATTATTAACATTCAAATAATTAAAGTGGGAGACGATGATGGCCTACATAGTTGACTTGTCACACTTCAATGTTATAGTGTATGAGCAAGTCGTGCACCTAGTGTGCCCAAGAATTTCTCTTTGTTTTGATGTTTATTTCATAAAACATTTCACCTTCATTGCTATGATGATTGATGAAGATGTGTTTTAACAATTTTAATTGCAGGATTACATGGAAGATTATGAGGTCAAGGTTCCTTTTCAGGCCCTTCAGGCTTTAGGATGCCATGTTGATGCAGTTTGCCCCACAAAGAAGGCTGGTGACACTTGCCCAACTGCTGTTCATGATTTTGAAGGAGATCAAACTTACAGTGAGAAGCCAGGACATGATTTTACTTTAACTGCGACCTATGATGATGTGGATGCTTCAGGCTATGATGCTCTTGTCATACCTGGAGGTCGATCACCTGAGTATTTGTCATTGAATGAGTCAGTTATTGCCTTGGTGAAGCATTTCATGGAAAGCAAGAAGCCAGTGGCATCTATCTGCCATGGCCAACAGATTTTGGCTGCTGCTGGTGTTCTCAAGGTATTATTTCTATAAACTCAAAAGAAACACTGTGTACCTACAAAAAAAATAAAAATAAGAAACACTGTGTGTGTTATGTTTCACGCATGTTTTCAACCAGCATTTGAATAGAGTAGCTTTTGATATGGTTTGACAAAAAGTGAATGAGTTGTACAGTCTTTAGGTAATCTTGAACTCGAGGTATTTTACTACTGTATTTTTCGAACTTTTGTTCAATCTACACTTGTTTCCATGCGTCTTTCTAGTCAAGATTTGTCATGTACCAACTATTAGTAAAGAAAAGCACCATTTCCAGCATCTCACTATATCTTGTAACTTCAGTTATTAGATCTAACTGTAAGCAGACATAATTCTTTTGAATTTTTTGGGTTACAAAGGTGTAACTAGGGAGGCTGAGCAAGTAGGAAATTATCACTTACAGGGTCACAGTCATTTCCTTATATAACTCATGTAGTGTTGTTATAGATTGTACTTTTGATCTTAACTTTCATATTAATTTCTTGATGCTTTTTAGGCACATGATGCCCTTTTAGTTTTTACTCTTCAACAATGCTTTTGGGAAGATATAATGTTTGTGACATGTGAGTCTTGGTCTTTGTATGTGCTTAACAAACTACAAGTTGAGATTAAGCAATTCATGAACTCAAGGTGCAGTTTGATTGTACTTTATATTTTTGTGTCCTTTTTTCCAATCTTTTCTGTAATTACTGTTATACTTCGCAGACCAGTTGCTTCTGAATTTTTTCATCCTGCCTTTTGTCCCTAGCTTCATTCTAGAGTTGTTTTTATTTTGTGATATGTTGGTAGAGACATACACCATGGATTGAGAATGACAGCATCTCCTTAGCAGACTTACTTTGTAATTGATCTGGATTAATGAAATCTATACAGCCATCTTCTGTGTGGCTTTATCTCCTTGTGTATTTTGTGTTCATGAAATGCTAGCATGACTTTTGTTGCTCATATTTATTCTTATCTTTGTTCTTTCTCACTTAGGCAGTCTTCTACTTTTTGTACAACTTTTTTTGCTTGCTTGGATAATTGGATTTTAATCCTTAATAACCTTAATGAGATGTATCGCTTTCCTCGCCCTCCATCTCCCATCAAGGAATAGAACAGATGATGGTATTGTGTAACTGTAAATATTATAAGGAAAAACGTTTGTTCTTTTAAAGGATATAACTTTGTGTCAATTTATATCCTAACCGTTGATTTCCGTCAATTAACGGTTATGATTTATTGAATTTTAATGTGAATTATTAATTAATTAATAAGTTTGATCCAATGAATCCTAACAATTGATTGACGATAATCAACGGTTAGAATCTAAAATGACACAAAATTATATCCTTTAAAAGACAAATATTTTTCCCATATTAAAAATAGAGTAATATACTGCGAGGGAGGAAATCCAACATCATAATAAATTTTGGATAGTAGGTAGAAAAACACAATGAGTGTCATTGAATATTGTAAAGAATCAATTCAACCAAAAATTTAAGCTGGTGGGTGAGGTTACCTTAATAGTTTAATATTTCTCTAAAATGCCCCCTCATACGAGAGTCCACTGGCCTTGAAGGGTGGACAATGCATAAGTCTATCTACCTGTGCTAAGAAACTCCATAAGACTTAATTAATTATTAATTAAATGGGGGTGGTGAGAATCGAACCCGTGACACTGAGGCTCTGATACCATGTAAAGAACCTCTTCAACCCGAAACATTAAGGTGTTGGGTGAGGGCTTTTTTAATGGTTTTATATTATTCTCTAATACACTCCTCAATGCAAGAGCCTTTTGGGCTTATAGCGTGGATATTGTACAGGCCCAATTTTTAGTTTACCTTGTGCTATTTAATTCCACTAAAAAGTAAGGAGCGATGATGATCGAACTCGTGAATTGGTTCTTTACAAATATTTTGGTCAGAAAAAACATAATATTTCTGTCATTCCCCTTATTTCATTTATTGCTACAGAACTTGAAATCAAATGCTATTATTTTGGTGCTTTGTTGTTCTATTCTACACTGTTTCCAAGTGATGGCATAATTGGTACACTGGATGGTACAATGACATCTTGGTGCTATGATGACATACATTTTTTATCCTAACAGGGAAGGAAGTGCACTGCTTATCCGGCTGTGAAGCTTAACGTGGTTCTGTCAGGAGCAACGTGGCTGGAGCCTGACCCCATAAGCCGTTGCTTCACTGATGGAAATCTGGTTACTGGAGCTGCATGGCCAGGGCATCCTGAGTTCATTTCTCAGTTTATGGCACTACTTGGTATTCATGTGTCTTTCTAGCAGCCCTTTGTAATTTAATGAATAAAACTTGGCTTATGCGTTTTGTATCAAATATCCAAAATATGTGGATGTGTATTACAGTACTGTATTTTAAGTACTTGTTGTGTACAGGGCATGTATATGCACCCACTTTATGAGCAATTAAGGGACTCTTTGGTGGCTAATTGTGATGCTATCACCAATTAAATAATTGGTAGTTTCATCGTTACATTATTACCCGTTACTGGAGTTAAACGATTGAAATAGATTTTGTAGGCACTCAAGAGAATTGATAGTAAAACCATGAAACATGTGGAACAAGTGCCACAAAATTATTTCAACATGGTATCGAATTCGAGTCCCGGAAATGCAGTGTCTTAAAAATTGGGTAAGGATAATTTTGTCACTCTTATGGTCCTGCTTGACACAACCTGATTAAATGATGATCTAGTAAGAAAATTTTGAAAAAAAAAAAAGAGAATGAGAGGGAGAAAGGAAGTTAAGATGTTTGAGCAGAAGAAGCAGTTAAAGCACTGGATTTGGGGAGAATCCTCAGGAAAGAATAAGAGTTGTTGATGTACGACAGGTGGGCAATGTAATGGAGAGATATGTTGTTGAACTTCTTCCTTCAATGCTAAGCCCTAGCTCATTGAGGGGTTTCCTAAAAATCTTAAACCCTAGATCTCACCTCCTCTATATATTCATTAGTTGTGGGCCGAGGCTAGGTTAAGAGAGAGAGAGATTAAAATTATTTGAGAGAAATATTATTTGAGCAAAGCTTTATGCTTTGCATTTGAGAGATCTCTAGAAAGAGTTTGAGTGAAACATCTCTAGGGAGGTTTGATTATCACCATTGTTGGAGAGATTGAGTTAATCACCACATTGGTGAATTTGATTCTTTGTAACCATTATTTTCATAGTGAATTTTTTGATCTGGACTAGGTCCCGTGGGTTTTTATTTCTTCATTGGAGGAGATTTTCCCACATTAAAAACTGTTTGTGTTCTCCTTCTCTCTCTCTCTCTCCTCTTTTGTGTTTTTCGTTTTTCTGCTGCGCTGACCGACCTGGTGAAGTTCAGGCTGAGGTATTGCCGAGATCCGAGATCCAGGATCTCGTTGATTGACTTCCGCGAAAAGGCCCCTGAGCCGCTCTGAGGGAACCGATTTCCCAACAGTGGTATCAGAGCCCGAGTTCGACGGGTTCTGAGGGAGACGAGATGGAGACTAGTGGTATAACCTATGATGGAGATATGTTCAAGCTGACCGCAGATAATTTCACCTATTGGAGACCGATGATGGAAGATCATCTCTACTGCAAAGATTTACATGAGCCCATTATCCTTGGCGAGAGACTGACAGGCAAATCCGATAAGGAGTGGGAGATCCAGAGTCGTAAGGCGGTAGCTACGATCAGAAAATATATTGACAAGAGCCTCTTTGAGCACGTGTCCGAGTTCACGAACGCGTATGAGTTGTGGACGAAGCTGGAGTCCATGATTCAGAAGAAGACTCCCAGGAACAAAGCTCACCTGGTTCGCCGACTTGTGAAGTTGGAATACAAGGACGGCATGAGCATGATTGAACACCTCAACACCTACAAAGGTATTGTGAATCAGTTGTCAAAGGCTGAGATGAAAATTGATGACGAGATGCAGGCGTTGCTGTTGTTGAGCTCGCTGCCAGAAAGCTGGGATATTCTGGTGGTGACCTTGAATAATTCAACTCTAAATGGAAAATTGAAGATAGACGTCGTGACAGACAGCCTCCTGGGCGAAGAAGCTAGGAGAAGAGAACGAGGTATTTCGAGCACGTCTGAGGCCAACGTTGCTGAGAATAGAGGGAAATCTGACTCCCGGGGTAGAAGCGAAAGTCAGGGTCGAGATTGTGATAGAAGAGGAAAGTCCAAAGGTCGGTCAAAGTCGAAATATGATCTGAAGTGCTTTTACTGTGGAAAGACAGGTCATAAGAAGCCAGACTGCTGGACCCTACAGAATGATGAGAAGAACGACTCTGTGTAGCCGAATCAGATTATTCCCAAGAAGAGGGAAGACAAGAGCACCACTGCGATGACTGCCAACCCAGATGCCGAGATATTCCTCCTAGGTGAGGATAATTATTTGAATGTTGCATATGATGACTACACTTGGATTGTTGACTCCGGTGCCTCCTTCCACGTTACTCCACATAAAAGTTTTTTCTCCTCTTACCGAGGTGGTGATTTTGGAGTCGTGAAGATGGGAAATCAAGTGACCAGCAAGATTGTTGGTGTCGGTGATGTGACCCTGACCACGAATGTTGGGTGCCGACTTGTGTTGAAGGATGTAAGGCATGTTCCTGACATGCGGTTGAACCTAATCTCGGTAGGCAAGCTTGATGATGCTGGGTTAGTGAACTACTTCGGTAGTGTTAGATGGAAGCTGGCCAAGGGAAACTTGGTCGTTGCGCGAGGTAAGAAGGAAGGCTCCTTGTACGTGATGCAAGGAAAGATCAATGGCGAAGAAGTCAATTCTGTCTAAGATGGGCCTAGCTTGGAGCTATGGCACAAGCGCCTCGGCCACATGAGCGAGAAAGGGCTCCAGATCTTGAACAAGAAAGGATTACTGACCAGGTTGAAAGGCCAAGCGTTGGAGAGTTGCACGCATTGCCTAGCTGAAAAGCAGCACCGAGTTTCTTTTGTGAGACCGGATCAACCCAGACGACGCAGGTATATTCTTGACCTCGTCCATACTGATGTTTGCTCCATGTCGAAAAAATCCCTTGGAGGAGCTCAGTATTTTGTTTCATTTATTGATGACAATTCCTGCAAAGTGTGGGTATATTTGTTGAAGTCTAAAGACCAGGTACTCCAATCCTTTAAAGAATTTCATGCAATGGTTGAAAGGGAGACTGACAAGAAATTGAAGGTGGTCCGATCTGATAATGGTGGTGAGTATTGCGGCCCATTTGATGCATATTGCAGAGCGGCTGAGATTCGACTTAAGAAGACGCCCCCCAAGACTCCACAGTTGAATGGACTTGCTGAGAGGATGAACCGAACTATTAAAGAGGTTGTGGGAAGACAATTTGAAAAGCATGAGTCCAAAATTTTATGGTATTAGATGCATTGCTTATATTATTATATTTAGTATATATTTTTATAGAGGCAGGATCCTTTGACACCGGTGAAATTTGACACCTCATCTATGAGCCGTTAGATCAAAAAAATCAACGACTCTGATTTGTAAGCATGTGACACCATTGATCTTTTTTGATCTAACGGCTCTCAGATGAGGTGTCAAATTTCAAATTTGACACCGGTGCCAAATGATCCTACCTCATTTTTTATATAAATTTAATTGAACCAGTTCAACTTGTAATCCACAGGTTAAATTAATAATTTATTGATCCAATATTATGACTGATTCAATAATCTGTCCGAGTTTAATAATATTGATCTACACTTTAATAAATTTCACCAACTAACTAGATTATAAACTCCATAAAACATATCAGAAGAACGAGTAATCAAGAGAATAGATATATGATAACTTCAACATAATTCAAATGAAGCGAGGGTATGGAATAACTAAGGAAAATTTTCAGCTAGCAAATTGTTTTTTTTTTTTTTTTTTATAACAGCTAGCAAATTGTTTTAAGTTAGAATAAGAGAGGTTCTATATATTTTCTATTAGGCTTTAATGTTTCTAAAGTGAATGTAGATAAGTTATATACATTCGCACCCAAAACGACGTCGTTTTGGATTGAAAAATTAAAAAATTATAATGAAAAAGACTATTATAACCTTAAAATAAATTATAATTACAAAAATACCTTGATTTCTGTCTCAAAACGACGTCGTTTTGGGCTCACTGTAGATAAGTTATCTACATTGACTGTAGAAAAAACGAACCCTTTCTATTAATATCATAATGAGGCAAAGGTTCGAAAATATTATTTCGTACAAACTATTCTTATTCTTTACCATTAACTCTCTTCTAATGACAAAAAGATCTTTATCATTTGATTTCTAATCTTTCATTATTTTTGCTACCTTAACTCTGAACTCGTAATCCTTGTTTCAAACTGTTTATTTCTATAACATAAATGTTTGTCCTAAATGAATTTAAAAGGGAGTGAATTTGGTTATATAAACTCAATGAATATAAATCAATACTAATTTTTCAATAATAATTTTGACCAATAAAAAAAATATCAAAGACATAACACAAGTACTTACCTAGGAAAAACTCGTAAAGGAGGAAAAAAAATCATGATTCCAACTTTGATACCTTTATCCAATTTGGGTGAATGATATTAACATCAACATCACATTTAACCCAGGCTAATTGGAATCAGTGGTAGATAAACCTAATGATAAATAAGAGGAGATTAAAAAATAAAATAATAAATAAATAAAAATAAAAACAAAAAACAAAAATAAAAATAAATAAATAAATACAAAAATAAAAACAAAAAAAATTCGGGAAGGGGGAAATAAGATAAAAGACAAGAAGGGGAAAAGAAAGAGAGAGGGGATTGAAGAGGAAAAGGACTAAAAAGCGACCATCTGGAACATAGGAATAACAAAGGGTTTAACTTTCCACCTGCTTATAGCTTTTCTCCATTCCTTCCTAAGACACACCGTTCACCAATCTATATCACACTCCATTAAGTCTTGTTTAACTACCTTTCCCCAAGTAAGTTTCGGTCTTCCTCTACCTCTCTTTGTGTCGAGCTCTTGGTAATAGATTTTTGTTCTTACAGGAGCATCCAAGGGCCGTCAAATTACGTGCCTAAACCACCTCAATCTATGTTCCCTCATCTTTTCAGTTACCAGTACTACTTCTACCTTTCGTCGAATATCTTCATTTCTTATCTTATCTGTCTTCGTATAACCACACATCCACCTTAACATCCTCATTTATGCTACTCCCATTTTATGCTTGTGTTACCTATGTGTTGGCCAACATTCAGCTCCATATAACATTACAGGCCTTACTAGTGTCATATAGAATTTTCCTTTCATCTTAAGGGGAATTTTACGGTCACACAACAACTCAGATGCACTCTGCCATGTCATCCATCCTGCTCTGATTCTATGATTTATATCCTCATCAATCTCACCACTTTTTTTGCAAAATTGATCCCAGGTATCTCAAAGCATCTTTCTTGGTTACCTCTTGACCAAGTAGATGCGTGGGGTCTTGATCTCCATCTCTTACCAGAGAAAACTCACATTTCATATATTCAGTCTTGCTCCGGCTTAACGTGAAACTTTTAGACTCCAAAGTGCTTCTCCATAATTCAAGTTTCTTATTAACACCGTCTTTGGTCTCATCAATAAATACAATATCATCTAGAAAAAGCATACACCACGACAATTCCTCTTGAATGTCTTTTGTTAGTTCATCCAGCACTAAGGCAAAGAGATAAGGACTCAGAGCTAAACCTTGGTGTACATCTACTGTAATAGAAAAATAACTTGATGTTCCATTACAAGCTTTCACACATGTAGTAGCCTCATCATACATATCCTTGATTGAATTTACATACTTTGATGGTACTTTTTTCTTCTCAAGAACCCACCATAAAACTTTTCTTGGGACACTATCGTATGCATTCTCAAGATATATGAACACTATATGTAAATCCTTCTTTTTTTCTTGATATCTTTCCATCAATTGACGCATCAAGAAAATAGCTTATATGGTACATCTTTCTGGCATAAATCCAAATTAATTAACAGAAACCTTGGCCCTCTCTCCTCAAACGATGTTCAATAACTCTCTCCCACAACTTCATAGTGTGGCTCATAAGCTTAATGCCTCTATAGTTAGAACAATTCTGGATATCTCCCTTGTTTTTGTAAATAGGCATAAACACACTCTTCCACCAAGCATCAGGCATTTTATTTATTTGAAGAAACTTATTGAAAAGATTGGTCAGCTAATTTATTGCCACCTCCCCAAGCCCCTCCACACTTCAACAGGTAAGCCATCGGGTCCCAAAGCTTTATTAGTCTTCATCCTCTTTAAAGCTTCCTTGACTTCATGTGTATTGATTCTGCGCATAAATCTTCTGTTCAAATGATCATAATTCATAAGTATCCTCCCAGCCCACCTCGTTTTTATCGCCATCCCCATTAAAAAGATTGTTAAAGTAGTTCATCTATCTTTCATTTACATCTTCATCTTTTACCAAAAGTTTTTGGTTTTCATCCTTGATGCATCTAATTTAGGTGAGGTCTTTACTTTTCTTATCCCTCAGTTTTGCAAGTATGTATATACCTTTTTCACCATCCTTGCTCCCAAGATTTTTATACAAATCGGCGAAAACCTTACCTTTAGCTTTTCGCACTACTTTCTTTGCATTTTTCTCGCCAATCTAAACTTTTGCAAATTATTATCATTGAGACTTTTATGCAAAGATCTAAAGCATTCATTTTTCTATTTAATTGCCTCTTGCACTTCTCTATTCAACCACCATGTTTCCTTTGTATGGAATCCAATTCCTTTGCTTTCTCCTAGCACCCTCTTTCTCACATTTTGGACACACAGCCATCTCATTGCAAGGCATAATCAAGATTTTATCTTGCACCTTCGATATTCATGATTTCATGATAATTGAGTTATATTCACTTTTTCATAATTCACCACAAATTAAATCCTTCTAGAAACTTCCAAAAATTGAACAAACTATATAATTTGGCTTCACTTGTTGTTATCAAAATTAGACAAGATGTGGGATTTAATGACAAATATTTTAAATATAGTTCTCAAATGATATATATATATATATATATATATATATATATATATATATATAGGAAGGAAGGTTATACTTACAACCTTTTTTTACAACCTCTTACAATCATATATCATAACCGTTGATTTCCGCCAATTGTAATAGCCCCAAACCCTGTAGCAGGATATTGTCCGCTTTGCCGCGCACATAAGCACCGTCGCGCACATATTCATGATTTCATGATAATTGAGTTATATTCACTTTTTCATAATTCACCACAAATTAAATCCTTCTAGAAACTTCCAAAAATTGAACAAACTATATAATTTGGCTTCATATAATAACCCTTACTAGTAATGGTGGATTTAATATTGAAGAATAATTAGAAGTAAAAGAAATAAAGTCACCTTTGGTGAAAAAGGAGTTAAAATGACAGTTAAGGAGTAAAAATGCAGGTAAATAAAGTTACCCGAAAGTAAAAAGTAAAATTATAAATATTACCATAAAAATATTCTGGACTAGTATACAAAGTTTGGTAGGGAATGGAGATGTGTAGATAGGTAAGCTGTTACCCAGTTAAAGAGTAACTTCAAATAAAAGCCTACCCGTAAGCTTTCATTTCTTCCTCTCCGTGCGCGTTGGTTACTGTCATTTTTTTTCCTTAGAAGCCAACGTAGGGTTTCATCTTTTCTTCCTTCCATTCTCACTCATTTGGTCACCAAAAGTCATGATGCCATACATGAAAATTGTAGAAAAAAGGCTAGTGAATCCATTCCACCACTCTATTTGGGCTGATTTGGCTTGTGGAGAGAGTTATTCATCACCCCTAATTCGTGGCACTATTCATCCTTGTGAAATAGTGGGGCTTTTGAGTGAGCAAAGCTTAGGTTTTGTTCTTTGGAGCTTGGAATAGCAACTATAGGTAAGAAACCTCTAATTCTATGGTTCTATGTTTGTGATTTAAGTCTTGATAATTGTGAGCATATTTTGGTAGAAAATAATTTAGTTTGAATTGGAAATTGATGATGAATTGTTGTTCGTAGTAGTTGAAAAGTTATTGAGAATGGATGTTGAAATTTGAGAAAATGGATGGCCTACCTCTCATGTATAATTCAACCTATATACAATAAAAGGGGTAGACCAAGTGTTTGATGAAATGCCAAAGTGAAAATAATACCTTGTATGTAATTACTGATAAGTGGTGTGAATTAGGATTGGTAAAAGTGATGAAAGTTAAAGAAAAAGACATTGTTCCTATATATATGTATTCTGGCCAAGAGGAAAAAGAACAAAGAATATTATGCTTTAATATGTTTGAATGTGTGTTTATGTGTCTTGAGGTTGGTTAATGATTATCTACTTAATTGGAGTTATGTGAAGTGAGAAATAAAGGAAAGAAAAACATAAGAAAAAAAATGATAAACACTTATGAGTGCAAATCTGCCTTCATCCTGAAATAGGTACAAATGAGGTATTTGGTGATATTTAAATAAGAGATGATGATGGATATTCGATGTAGTGATGAAGGGAATGGTTGCTAACAAAAGATAGCTTGAGAAAAAGTCATGAACACACCTATATGTGTCATTTTCAACCCTTAAAGAAGTAAATGAGTTGGAATTGTATTGGACTTGGAATTATGATTTGTAAGTTATGTTGAGGACATGATAAGTCCATGTAAAGTGAGAAATTCCCACTAAGAGTTAGTGGTTTTATCCTAACTAGCTTTGGGGTTCTATATGTAAGTTTGAAAGGAATTAGTATATGACTTGTGTATTGGCATAGATTTAGCATAAACGTAAAGAAACGAAAATAAACGATAAAATGTATGCCTTATGTAAAATCTAGGCATGATAGCATTTTATTGATTTGTATTTTTGTATTCTTCCTCTAGGTGTACCTAGGGACTGAAAAAAATCGGAACCTTCTTGAAGATATATAAGTAACTTGTGCCACAAGTAAGCGGATTGAAAAAGCTTCAAAAGGTAAGCTCTATGTTTATGGGGTTCGCTCCTACTTTGTGTTCCGCCATAGTGTACGGACTGTGGTCGGGTTGTATGATATGTATGAGATATATATAGATGCATTCATATAGAGCTATATGATAATATGATATGGTTTGTTTTGATGTGTTTACTTTGATGTGTTAATATGATATGTTTTGTTATGATATGACTTCTGTAATATGATTTCTGTAACAATATCTGGCCATTGATTGTATAGTACCCGGATGTTCGCTTTGGGGTCCTCCCTCGGGACTGATGGTGTACGCCTCTGATATGTTCTGGTTCTGCTTTGGGGTCCTCCCTCGGGAACACGTGCGTTGATTTCCGCTTGGGGTCCTCCCTTGGGAATGACTGCGTACGCCTCTGATATGTTCTGGTTCCGCTTTGGGGTCCTCCCTCGGGAACACGTGCGTTGATTTTCGCTTGGGGTCCTCCCTTGGGAATGACTGCGTACGCCTCTGATATGTTCTGGTTCCGCTTTGGGGTCCTCCCTCGGGAACACGTGCGTTGATTTCCGCTTGGGGTCCTCCCTTCGGAATGACTGCGTACGCCTCTGATATGTTCTGGTTTCGCTTGGGGTCCTCCCTTGGGAATAACTGCGTACGTTTCTGATAAGATATGTGTATATGTTTTGTTTGGTTATGATATTTGATTATATGACATGTTTTATGGGATATGTATGATGATTTTGTAAATGATATTTGTTACGTACGTTGATTTCCGCTTGGGGTCATTCCTTGGGAACAATTGCGTACATCTCTGATATAACACGTTTTGTTCTGATGTGAGTATTATGATGATTTTTGTAAAAGATATTTGTTACGTGCGTTGATTTTTGCTTGGGGTCATCCCTTGGGAATGACTGCGTTTGTCTTTGATAAGATATGTATATATGCTTTGTTCAGTTATGATAATTGCTTATATGATGTTTTGTATATTATGTATCTGACTGTCATGCAGGAAGTGAGCCCAAGGTATGGAGGGTTTTCCATAAACCTGGAGTTTACTAGAGATTCGTCTCTAACCCCGTTTGGGGATATGATTTCAGGAACACAGTTAATTGAAGAGCCTCATGGGACCAGGACACTAACTGTGGCTAGAGGTACTAGTATGAGGATGTGGAGTTCTGGGTGGTCGGATGCTACTATTTGTTTTAGACGTATTTTTGGAAAAGATGTATTGTTGCATAGTGTTCATATTGATACATGTACATTTATGTATTCAGGCATGATGATATGACTATGTAGTATTCAGTTATGTTATGTATTGGATTGCATGCTATTAGATTTGTGGCACGGAGCCAAGTTCAGCATGCGCCCATAGATGGGTATCTGAGTATATTTGCATGACTGGTACTTCTGGAAATATATATTGTTTAAACTGTCTATCAGGAACTCTTGAGAGTGGGATTGGAAAATCCCCAGTTGTCCGATTTACAGAGGTTACTCTGTCCGATTTTCGTCTCCGTAAAATAAGAATTAAATTAGAAGAAGTATGCAATGTGATATGTCATGTGAAAAAGGATTAAAGAAAAAGAAAAAGTTAATTCGTATTTTCGTAAGTTAAGTCTTCCGTTGTTTCTGTTAAGTATCATATGCATGTTAATTGAACCGGCTCGAGGCTGGGGATGTTACACTTCACTTGTTGTTATCAAAATTAGACAAGATGTGGGATTTAATGACAAATATTTTAAATATAGTTCTCAAATGATATATATATATATATAGGAAGGAAGGTTATACTTACAACCTTTTTTTACAACCTCTTACAACCATATATCATAACCGTTGATTTCCGCCAATTGTAATAGCCCCAAACCCTGTAGCAGGATATTGTCCGCTTTGCCGCGCACATAAGCACCGTCGAGCTCACAGTTTTACGTTTCGGGTTACCCCCAAAAGGCCTCCTACAAGGAAAGGTATCCACACCCTTATATAAGGCATGCTTCGTTCCCCTCTCCAACCGATGTGGGACATTACATCCTCCCCCACTGGGAATACAGCGTCCCCGCTGTACACACCGGTCCAGGGCCAGGCTCTGATACCATATGTAACAGCCCCAAACCCTGTAGCAGGATATTGTCCGCTTTGCCCCGCGCACAAGCACCGTCGAGCTCACGGTTTTACGTTTCGGGTTACCCCCAAAAGGCCTCCTACAAGGAAAGGTATCCACACTCTTATATAAGGCATGCTTCGTTCTCCTCTCCAACCGATGTGGGACATTACACCAATCAACGATTGTCATTTATTATGAATTAATAATTAATTAATGAGTTTAATTTGCGAATCATAACCGTTGATTGTCATAAAAAAATTTCTCTCTTCTACAATCTCCGTCACTCTCTCTCATAACTTTCTCTTTCCATCATGTTTTAGTCACCACTATCTAACGGTTATAAAAGAAATGGTAAACTTAATTGGTAGTAAGTATAATCTTTTCCACAAACAATTTACAAATTTTTATTAAGGCATAAGTTTTTAATCCAATTAAAGAACTCCCTGTTCAAATTTATTATAAAATATATTTTTTTTTGAATTTTTTTCATTTTAATACCAAATATAAGGAAATACTTAACATCTCAATAGTGTTTTTGACATGTAAAACATTTAAATTTTGAATCCACACACAACCCATAATATAAAGATATCATAAAAATAAAATTTCAAAATGTTTAAAAATTTATAAGATTAATTTTAAAACTTTCTCTTTAAGACATGCAGGTTAAATTACATTACTATTACTAATCCATCAATTGTGTTTTTTTTTTTTTTTTTTTTTTATATTTTATTATTTGATTTGACAGCTTGGTTCTCATAATTTTTATACATGCAATTGGTTAACTATTTATGACTAACTAGGATGTATTGAACTTGATCTAGATGGCGGATATCCCGAATGAATTGGCAAAGAAGGGTTTGGAGAAATTGATGGACCGGGCAATTGGAGAAGCACGATATATATGTTGCTTCACATCCATTGCTGCAGACTGTGAAAAGGAAAAAGGAAATTTGGAAGCAAAAGTGAAGGCTGTGGGGCAACATGTTGATCAGCTCAGAAGAAGCGCACAAGATACTCCAGCTGATGTTACTTCTTGCCAAGAGCGAGCTGGTGAGCTCATTCAAGAAGACACTAGAACAAAAAATACATGCTTCTTTGGATGGTGTCCAAATTGCATATGGCGATATAGTAGGGGAAAGGAACTGGCCAATAAGACGGAGGATATTAGAAGAATCATGCAAGAAATTGAAACCTTGAATATTACAGGACTCGCTCCTCATCTTCCGGGCATTGAGTATCATTCTTCCCAAGATTACGTCTCTTTTAAAAGCAGAGAGTTGAAATACAAAGAACTTTTGGATGCACTGACAGATGACAACAACTATATAATAGGATTGCAAGGGATGGGTGGCAGTGGCAAGACAACATTGGCATTAAAAGTGGGTCAGGAACTCAAGCAATCAAAACAATTTGATCTTGTCATCGATACTACAGTGTCATCTACTCCTGCCATAAGAAAGATTCAAGATGATATTGCTGTACCCTTGGGATTAGCATCAGAATTGAAGGATAAGGCTGAATCAGAGCGACCCAAATTACTACAGAGCAGATTAACCAAAGGTGAGAAAATTCTTCTAATATTGGATGATGTATGGGAAAATACTGTGGAGCATATCAATTTTGAAACAATAGGGATTCCAAAAAGAGGTTGCAAAGTTCTTCTAACCACACGTCATCTAAGGGCATGTCGCTCATTGGAATGTGACAAAATAATTGAACTGCAGCTCTTACCAGAGGATGAGGCATGGACCCTGTTCGAAAAGCATGCTTGTATAAACAATAATACATCTAAAGGTTTGGTGAACATGGGACATGAAATTGTCAAAGAATGCAAAGGGTTACCAGTTGCAGTTGCTATTATTGCTAGCCGTTTAAAGGGCGAACAACGCCAGGAACAGTGGAATGCAGCCTTAATATCCTTGCAAAAGCCCATGTACGGTGTTAGTAAAGATTTGAATGAAATCTATAAATATATCTACTTTCTCCAGCTGCCAAAGTTAATCGGCATTTGCTCTGAAAACTATCGCCCAACGTTCCTCCCACTTTTGACGGACTTTACACTCAGTGAATGTTCACACTTTAACATTAAATCTATTGGTGATTTGTCCATTCTTGATTCAAGAGAATTGGGTAGCACAACTATCAAGGTACCCCCTCTTTCCATAAATCTTTGCTATTTGTAATATTTCAATCTTAATCAAAGAATAACATATTGCAATTTTAGGGATTTATTTCGAAAATTTTTTACTAATATATTATGCTCTAAATAATATTTATCAATGAGTAGGACTATATTGGCAAACCTTTTTTTACAAACTTACAAACTACACTATGTCTGACCGATAATACTCTACTTATAAGTGTATTACCGGTCAGACATAGTGTAGTTTGTAAACAAAAAAATTTGTAAATATAACCTTCCCTTTATTAATTCATCTTATTTTGACAACAGTCAAGAACAATGGCCTTTTTTTTATTATGTTAGTCCCACAAATTTGACATATGTCATCATCGTATACTTAACACGTATACCATGTTTAAGGAAAAGTAATTAATCAACTTTTATGAAAATAGGATGGTTTGATGTATAGATTTCAAAATAAGATAAATCGATAAATAAATTTTAAAGTAAGGTTATATTGGTCAATTGTTATTAATATGTTAAAAATCAATTTACAAAATAAAAATCTAGAAAAGAGCTAATTAAATATCTAGGAAGATGGGAAAAACGAATGTGGGATCGAACCGACCATATAATTATACCGTTAATGTTAAAGTAAGAATTTGAAAAAACATATAAAAAGATAGGTTGTGACGAATAATTAAGAATATGAAACTCTTAGTAATGTGATAGTTGAGAGAGCTTCTTAGTTTCCATATAACGGGGAATAATTCGTTTACAAATTTTTTTTTATAAAGTTTTATAAATTACACTATGTATTTTCAGAAATACATAGTGTAACCTAGTGTACTTTTGAGAGTACATAGTATAGTTTGGAAACAAAAAGTTGGTAAATATAACCATCTCCTATAATTTAAAGAACGTGGACAAATTGAGTTAACATTAAGGATGCATGATGGTTAATTTAACAAAAAAGTAAAACAATACTCATTTCACTAATTTTAAAATTAAAAGCATTTTTAAGAAATAAGGATATAATTACATATTAGGTTGCGGCAAGCAAAACCATATATTAAAATGAGTTCTTATTAAACTAAATATTTTAACGTTCTGATTTACAGTTAAAGTATTGTTGTATGCAATAGGATTTCCTTTTTTGGCAATTTTTCCAATAACCATATTTAAAGCAAGTCTTTGTATCGCAGAAGTTTTGGAAAATTTGGCAAATTTTGGAATGAAAAAACTCAATGAATTATCTAGCAATTCAGAATGTTTCTTATATCTTAGCTACATGAGATTGAATCTTAGATAATACAAAAGAAAATTAATTTTTCGGAATGTACTAGGCTAATGTGGGATCCAAGTGAAGCTATTCTCTCGATCAGTTAAACTAATTTTTAAGTGGTTGAACCAGTATTTATTTATTTTTTGATAACAGGTTGAACCAGTATTTAGGTCAATTGAAATGATTTTCAAATTGTTAAACCACTAGAGTAGTCTTAAAGTTCAATCCAATCTCATAGAGATTCATTTAGTAATTTGTCCCAACCCATTTTAAAACATGAATACTTTGATTCAAAATTACCTAAAATTTTTATTGCTAATTAAATATTAATTATTTTAAAAGTTTTAGACGATAGGTGAAATTATATAAAATATTGATGTCATTTGGAAGTATACAGACTCTATCCTTCTTTCGTGTAAGTCAACATGTAACCGAAAAGATTTCAAGATATCAAAGAAGCCTTACAATTTGATTCTAGGTTAAAAGTTAATTAGTTCATTTTCAAGTTACTTATTTTTTATGACAATGTAATTCTTTTCAAATGAAAGCTGTAATTTTCTTAGTAGCTAAACTATGATTCTTAAAGCCATGATTTGTAATTCTCTTTCATAGTTTTTTCATTAGAAAAGAAATGCACAGGGCCTTATTTAACTTCATTCATTTATCAGGTAATTTTTGGTAATATCATTGTAACACCAGTATCTCTTGTATTGCGAAAATATTTATAAGTTAGGATAAAATTTTAAAAATAGAAATTAAAAGAAAAATATCTAAGGATATGAAAAATTAAGGTGTATGCATAATTAATTCTGAAAAATAATAAAAATATGGATTAAAAAAAAGGAAAAATTGTTTCAAATTATAATATAAAAATATTACTATCATAATTATTGCTAATATATATCATTTTGTAAAAAAAATTAAATTATGAGTGAAATGCTAATTTTATTTATTTGATTATTTCTTGTTTATTTGTTATAGGACTTGAGTGGGGACGTGCAATATTTTCTGAGTATGGAAAATCCCAAGGTGAATGACTCGAAAGAAATAAGTGAACAACAAATGCACTTATTACGGTTTGCAAAACTTCAGTTGGGTGATCTGTCTCAGATGACATATATTTTTGTGGGTCCCAAGAATTCTGGTACCCTCCAAAACCTTGAAGAGTTGGCAATTGCGCGATGTGAACAATTGGAAGTAATCTTTTCTGCTTCTATGTTAAGATGCCTACCACAATTGCTGAAACTAATGATAACAGAATGCAAAGAATTAAAGCATATCATTGAAGAGGATAAGGAGAATGAGAGATGTTCAAATTTTCCCTCTGGAAAGACATGCTTCCCAAAGCTAGCATTGCTTGTGGTAAATAAATGCAATAAGTTGAAATGTGTCTTCCATGTCTCCACATCTAAAGAGTTTCCCAAGCTAGAGAGTGTGATAATAAAAGAAGCGTATGAGCTAGAGGAAGTATTCAAATGTGAACAGAAAATTGAGCTTCCAAATCTGGAAATTGCAATACTTGTCAAACTACCAAGCCTCTGCCGGGGAATTGAGTTTCAGACTGCAAAAAGGCTTTTCATGCAGAAATGTGCAAAACTCTCTTTGACTTCAACGGTAACTATCGTCGTGGTTCAGCGGCTTATTAAATATACAGGTACATATTATTATATACTGTATTTTTTATTTTATTTTTTTAAAAAGCTTGACATGCTCTCTCTACATAATTACATTGCTTGCAATCATTTTAAGTGAGGAAAAAAAATACACAGTGAAAATTATGGGAAGAATGTTGGAGGTTTTTTGATAAATGGTATCAATTGATAGTATTTCCATTGATTTAAAACTGTACATCAATGTATCTTAAATAGAATAGGCTGTTACGGCTGTTACCAAACAGTCTGTTACCAAATAGTAAAACAACTTCCTAAAGATAAGTAACTACACCTAATTACAATAGGACTCAGTTATACATATCCTAACAAACTACAGGTTACAACATATCACAGCAAATCATAACAACATATAGAATCTTCTATTCCAACACTCCCCCTCAAGTTGGAGCATGAAGACATGAAATGCCTAACTTGGAAAGAACGGCAAGAAATGGAACACGACCAAGTGCTTTGGTGAAAATGTCTGCGAGTTGCAAATGAGAACGAACAAAAGTAGTTCGAATCGTCTTAGAAACCAACCTTTCCCGGACAAAATGGCAATCAATTTCAATGTGTTTAGTTCGCTCATGGAACACAGGATTTGCCGCGATATGTATAGCGGCTTGATTATCACAACATAATTCCATAGGATCATCATGGATAACATCAAGTGAAGCAAGAAAAGACTTCAACCATATCAATTCTGCTGTCGCGGCAGCCATGGAGCGGTACTCAGCCTCTGCTGAGGAGCGTGAGACAGTGAGTTGCTTATTTGTTTTCCAAGAAACAGGTGAGGTTCCAAGAATAATGAAGAACCCAGAAACTGACCGGCGAGTTAAAGGGCAGCTGGCCCAATCTGAATCACAGAAAGCATGAATTTTGAGATCACTTTTGGAAGAAAGGAGGATACCTTGGCCAGGATTCATTTTGATGTATCTTAGTACCCGAATGGCAGCCTCATAATGTGCTTCCTTTGGAGCTTGCATGAACTGTGAAAGAGTGTGCACTACATAACTCAAATCAGGACGAGTGATCGTAAGGTACACTAGCTTGCCGACAATTCTTCTATAGCGACCTGGATCATCATAGTCAGGTCCATCTGCCAGAGCTAAGCGATGATTCTGTTCAATTGGAAACTAAACCGGTTTACAATCCAACAAACCTGTTTCTTTGAGGATATCTAATGCATATTTTCGTTGGCACAAGAAGATACCCTCATTGCTACGGGCAACCTCGATGCCCAAAAAATATTTCAAGTGACCCAAATCTTTAATTTTAAAACACTTGTTAAGATAAATCTTAACCTCTTGACATGCTTGGGAATCATTGCCTGCCAACACCAAATCATCAACATAGACTAGTATGGTCAAGAAGGTAGAACCACGCTTCAAAGTGAGCAAAGTGTGATCTGCTTCGGATTGAACAAAACCGTATTTAATAAGTGAGGAACTCAACTTTGCAAACCAATTCCTGGGAGATTGTCGTAAGCCATATAACGACCTTTGCAAACGACACACTTTTCTTCCTTTTCCTTGATTAAAGCCTGCCGGTATGCGCATATACACTTCTTCGTCCAGTTCTCCATTAAGAAACGCATTATGAACATCCATTTGGTGCAAGTACCAACCTTTTGCAGCTGTAACCGAGAGTAGAGTTCTAACACTCACCATTTTCGCTACAGGAGCGTAAGTTTCATGGAAATCTTCTCCTGGAACTTGATGATTACCTGCAATTACCAACCTTGCTTTGTAGCGCTCGATGCTACCATTGGAATGATATTTAATTTTATATACCCATTTACATGGAAGGGCATGTTTGCCTGCAGGTAAATCAGTGATAGTCCACGTATTATTTTCTTCTAGTGCATGTATCTCCTGAGCCATAGCTTTACGCCAAACATCATTGGTCATTGCTTCTTTAAATGACCGAGGTTCACTACCTGCATCAATAGCAGCAACAAAAACTCGATGTTTTGAAGAAAAATTGTTAGTATTCACATAGTTGGCAATTGGATACCGTATACCTGAGGTGGAGCTAGAAGAGGTGAGACTGGGAGTGTATGTATGTGCCTCAATCAGATTACATTTGTAGTTACTCAAATAGGACGGAGGCCTTCGTGTGCGTGCTGGACGAAGAGAATCGTTTTGAGCTGATTCTGCACTTCTTTGCACAAGTTCGTGAGCTGAATCTTCATTCCTTTGTACGAGAGCAGGAGCTGGATCCTCACTCCTTTGCACTTGATCAGCATTTGATGTAGAATCTTCATTCGGCTCCCTTTCAGACTGATGGACACTCCCCCTATCTTCCAACTGCACTTCTGCCTCACAATCATTTGAAGTTGATTGAGATACTGGATTGGCAGAATCATTAGAATCTATTGGTATAAATGTAGGTAATGATGGGCTAGGTGTAGGCACACTTATAGCAACAAAAGGAAACTCATCTTCGTGGAAACTGACATCTCGTGACACAAAGAATTCCTTAGTATTAAGATCATACACTCTCCAACCTTTCTGCCCATGAGGATAACCAACAAACATACACCGCCTAGACCGTGGACTAAATTTGTTTGTAGGTTTTGGTTGTGTCACCGCATAACATAGGCAGCCAAATATCCTTAAGTGACTGTAATCAGCAACAGATCCATGCAAAAGCTCATAAGGAGTTTTGCCATTGAGAAGCTTTGTGGGAGTTCTATTAATAATATGAGCTGCTGTCATCACACTCTCTCCCCAGAATTTGATTGGCAAGTTTGCTTGAAACAAAAGAGCACGAGACACATTTAGAATATGCCTATGCTTCCGTTCTACCCGACCGTTCTGTTGCGGCGTATGAACACAGGATTTCTGATGAAATATACCATTGGCAGTGAATAATTCAATCATCTTGTTGGAAGTAAATTCAGTTCCATTATCTGATCTAATACTCTTAACTGTTGTATTAAACTGATTTTGCACCATTAAAAGAAATTTTCATAACACACCAAAAGTTTCACTTTTGTCACCTATCAAACAAACCCAAACAGCACGACTGAAGTCATCGACTATCGTTAAAAAATAATAAGCACCAGAGAAAGAGGAAGTGTGGTAAGGACCCCATGTATCACAATGAAGAAGATCAAAAATTTTATTACTCTTTCGATCACTAATGGGAAACGAGGATCGATTTTGTTTGGCACGATAACAAATATCGCATGCCTTATTGTTTACATTGCCAAATCGAATGCTACTAGAAAAAGGAATCAGAGAAAGTGCTTCGGATGATGCATGGCCCAACCGCTTGTGCCAAAGTTCTTGCGTATCACTGGAGCGAACTGTTAAAGCTGCTGCTTGGCTTGGTCGAAACACATACACACCATCCCTGTGATCACCCAATCCAATCTCCGTCCTCAGCTTGCGGTCCTGCAAAACACAACTATTATTAGTGAATACCACATCAACATTATGTTGTCGTACCAACTGAGATACAGATATCAAGTTACACTTTAAATTTGGCACAAATAAGACATTGGATAATGAAAAAGAAGGAGTAAACGAAACAGATCCTTGTTGCACAGCATAAGTAATAGCTCCATTGGGTAAACCGATTGCCAAAGGTTCAACATCTGTAACATTCTCCAGCAATTCCAATACCCCTGTCATGTGGCGTGATGCACCACTATCTATAAGCCAGTGACAATGGGAATCTTTACGATTTAATTTGTCCTTTGAGCGTTGCGGGTTGTCAACCAATGATAACAATTGTGTCACCACGTCAGGTGTCAGAACGGCGAATGCATTTGCTTGCTCTAGTGGTTCCTCCGTTTGAGCTGCGTGTGCACCAAATGGCTTTGCATGGAATCCTCCTTGTGGGTTACTGCTCCAATTCTCGTAGTTGGCTTCTCCTCTCAGCATAACGGTTGTTAAAAGAATCCCTGGGCTATCTGATCCAGTCAGATAGAATGGTGATCCAGGGTCTGATGGCTTCAACCTGCTGCTGTTTTCATTGGCCATCTTCAACAGAAGCTATCTCCTGCTCACTGTTTTCAGAGTCTACACGTTGCGGAAGTTTTTTTTTTTTAACAAGGGATCGCTCTGATACCATGATAAATGGTATCAATTGATAGTATTTCCTTTGATTTAAAACTGTACATCAATGTATCTTAAATAGAATAGGCTGTTACGGCTGTTACCAAACAGTCTGTTACCAAATAGTAAAACAACTTCCTAAAGATAAGTAACTACACTTAATTACAATAGGACTAAGTTATACATATCCTAACAAACTACAGGTTACAACATATCACAGTAAATCATAACAACATATAGAATCTTTTATTCCAATGTTTTTTTTTAATTGAAATTTTAAATAAAATACACAATTTTTAACTAAAAGGATCATCCTTTAAAAGGACAAATATTTTTATATGAAACATAATTCAAAATTTGATATCTCTGTCATGGCGACTTCTTCCAAATCTGAACCCGTATCATGGAGTATTTGCAAAATTTTGGACAAAGTTATGCTTTTATTTTTGTTATTTTTATCAGAATTTATATAGAATATTAATTAAGATAAACTCTCCCCTTATATACGTAATTACATATAATGCATATAAAAAAAAAAACATATAATGCAATGAAGTATTAACAAACTTTCAATTTATCAATTAATTTTATGAAATTTAACATTTATAAAATTAACTATTTATTAATACAAGTGTGTCACAAATAATATATTTATGAAGTATAGATATGTGTATCCCTTTTTATGTGGGTATTGTCTCAAGTTATTCTAACAAACATTTTAAAAAAGTTAGATTTATAAATATGTGATTTTAATTGAGGGATGGATTAACTTATATCAGTACAAGAACAAAAAAAATTTATACTGATTTTCTTAGAGATAAAAGTTCACCTAAATTGTCTACCAAAAAAAAAAAAAAAAAAAGTTCACCTAAATCATTGGATACAAAAAGAATTAAGATTAAACCATTAGTAATATAGTAAGTGGAATGGAATTGATTTTATAGTTGATTTTCTCTATAATTTTTGCGAAACCATTCTTATAAAATTTATCTGAAAATTTTTCGCTCTATGTTTATGGATATACTAAACTGTTCATAAAACTTATTAACTTTACACACAAAGCACTTAGAGATAAATATCTATGTAGAGTTTTTCTTTAATAATTAAAAACAAAGAAGTTGTTTATTATTTGAGATATATTAAAGTTATTGATATATCTTCACATTCCATGTATGTGTCTTGAACATTTTTAAAATTTTAAACAGTTTGATTGAAGTATATAAACAATTCAAGCTCTTAAATAGAAGTTTACACATTAACTAATAGAAGCTCTATTCTTATATGAAAGATAAAAATTATGCAATAATTTTAATTATCATGTAAAGATAGACAAATAATTTTATAACTTTAAGGGGGCGTTTGGTACAGGATAAATTTTTATTTGTTCGGAAATCTCGATTTTTAAAAATATGATTTTTACATTCAGTTTACGATAATATCTGAAAATTTAAAATATTAAAAATTTCAGTTTCTCGAGAATCTGAAAAAAAATCCGTGTACCAAACGGCCCCTTACTGCTTTTAAAAAATATATGAAAAATCTTATGAGTTACTGGCTGAAGGAGTTGTTGATCTATAATACTTTATTATAGAATTTGGCTGGGATAGTTTTGTGAAGCGTGTGGAAGAAGACATGGTTACTGAAATGTGGGAAGACATCCACAAGGTTGATGAACTTGATGAAGACGACTCTGATAACAAAGATACCATCAATCAAAATCCAATTGCAGAAATCACTGAAGACGTTCCAGTTGGGCCTGATGTTCAAGCAGCATCCTGGCGTGAGTTGATTTCTTCACATCTCAATACTGATCAACAAGAGGATGACAGTGAACCGAATGAGTTCATTTCTGTGGAGACAAAAAGCAAACAATCACTTGAGGCAGAACATGAATTTGTTGAAAAAGTTCCTGTTTTAGAGATTCCATCAGTAGCTATTTCACCAACACATTCAGAACTAATCATTAGGCCATGTCCATGTCCAAGTCCATTGGATATCCCTCTACATGAAGCACATTCACATGTGAGTCCACTTCCAGGTCTTCTTGTTATTATTGCAGGAAACTAATGATGGTTCTTGACTAATGCGCTCTTTACAGGATTTGGTGGATGAACAAAATATGGTAGAACCGTGTTTGATGAATGATAAACCTTTAGTTTATCTTGTTTAATGGACTAAAATAATATGAATTATCTAGTTGAACAAGTCAAAAATTAGAGTTTTAAAATGATAATCATGAACATTATCTGATTGTTGGAACTAATTAATATATTTGTTATTTTTAAAGGGATTTGATAACAAATGATTCAAATATGAAGATTTAGATAAAGAGAGATCAAATCAGAAAAGAAGATGAATCAAGGTGAAAACAATAAGATTGAAGATCTTATCAAGTTGTTAGAAGTGGGAGCTTAAGCCCCCATTCACAAGCTTAAGCGCCCAGACAAGTCCAACTTAGGCCCATTCAAGTTTTCTACTGCAATACGAACTCTTGACCTATTTAAACACCATTGGGGACCAGAAATACATAACTTTTAGATTGCTAAACAACTCTTGGGTGCTTGGAGGCTGAAGGAACGCGGAGAAACATCAGATTCATGTTCGTGAGCGGCAGAGACGGATCAACGTCAAGTGTTCACTGGAGATATTGAAGATCCACCAATCACTTATGGAGTTTGGGGGAGCTTTTCTATTTTCTTTTGTTCTTGATTTTGCCATGTCCGGCTAGTTCTTTAAGTAGTTAGGGTTAGATGGATTTTAGTCGATTTATTATGCTTTGAATAATTCGTACGTTAATTTTCCTTTTTATCATGAATGAAGTTATCTGTTTTTAATGCTTTATATAGGCTTGAATCTTATATAATGATCATCGGTAAATGCATGACAATAGGGATGTTGGTGTGTGATCCATATCTGATAACTTCATCGTAAACGCTATGATTCTATGGATAGACATAGAATTTGCGTAACCTTAAGATTCTTGAACTTAATGCTTGCATTCTTGGGGAATAACTGGGGAACTAGGGTTCTTTCAAGTTTGTAAAGGTTTTAGGGTAACAAGGGATTGAGCTCTAATAACACGCGAAAGAATTGGTTAGATTGATATTAAGGACGGTTAACGTAAAGAAGGACTTCGAATCATAATAAGGAGATTAAAGGAAATCGAACCCCTAGCTACGTTTTTATTTTATTAGTTAAATCACATCTTTAATTTCTTGTCTTTAATTCTTGCAAGTAATTAGCTTAATATTTAATATTTTAATTTTGCAATTCAAATCCTGTTTCCAAATACACTTTCGATTGTCCAACTAAGTTTGCGATAGTGAATTAGTGCTTGAACCGTAATCCTCGTGGGAACGATCTCTTACTTAATCATATATTACTTGTACGATCGGTGCACTTGCCGTGAGTAGCAACAAGTTTTTGGCGCCGTTGTCGGGGATTACTATTTCAACATTAATAGTAGCTATTAATTCTTTAGATTGGACCTTATTTTTTGTTATTTAATTTTCTATTATTTAAATTCAGTTTTATTTTCTTATTTTATATAATCTATTTTTCTGGTTTATGCGAGGTACCGTTGACACCGATTCCTTGCAATTCGACCCGGAGATAGAGAAAACAGCAAAAAGAAACAGAAAACTTGCTAAAGAAAGAAGACAGCAAGAGAAAGAAGCTTCAAGCTCAACAGAACCAAGAGAAGAAGCAATGGGAGACAACAATGCACCTCCACCACCTCCGAGAACGTTGGGAGATTACATGACTCCTGCTCGAGTTCCACAGACGGCGAGTATTGTTAGACCAAACGTGGATGCTAACAACTTTGAACTCAAGCCGGCACTTTTACAATTAATTCAGAAAGACCAATTTGCCGGAGGAAGCACGGAAGACCCTTACATCCATCTGGAAAACTTCTTGCTATATTATGATACCTTGAAGATGAATGGGGTGTCTCGGGATGCTATTTTGCTCAGATTGTTCCCCTGTTCACTTAAAGACGAAGCAAGAGGATGGTTGCAATCGTTACCTCAAGGAAGCATCACCCACTGGGACGACTTGGCAAACAAATTTTTGGACAAATTTTTCTCATCTTCGAAAATGGCAAAGCTCAAGGCGGATATCACTTCTTTTGAACAAAAAGGAAGTGAATCTCTATATGAAGCATGGGAAAGATTCAAGGGACTACTTAGGAAGTGTCCCCAACATGGCATTGAAGCTTGGGAGCAAGCGAGAACCTTCTTCCAAGGGATGACGCCGAACACAAGAACATTGGTGAATGCTGCATCAGGAGGGTCCTTAAAAACAAAAACTCCAGAGGAAGCCTTGGAATTACTAGAGTCTCTAGCCTCTCAGGAGTATGATAATGCTCCAGTACCACAGAGAAGAGCGGGGATTATGAAGCTTGATGGCTATGATGCCATCTTAGCTCAGAATGAACAGATTTTACAAATTAACAAGAAACAACAAGAACAACTAGATGCTCTCACAAAGCAATTTACCAGTTCTCAAGTCTCTTCTGTTAATAATATTAAAATAACTTGTGGTATTTGTGCAGGTGCTCATGCTACTGAAGACTGCAAGGCACCCGAAACTGCAGATGTTAATGGAATTTGGCATGATCAGAAAGTTCCATATAACCCAGGGAGGAACCAATACGGCAATAACCAGAATCAAGGGTGGAGAAATAAAAATCAACATCCAGGATTCAGTTATAGCTCGAATCATCAGCTAAATCCTCCTATGCCAGCACCACAGCAACCTCCACAACAATCAGAGTGGGAGAAGGCCTTTGCACAACTATCCAAAACCACATCAGACTATGTTCAAAGTACCAATGCATTCAGGGAAGACACTTCAGCCTTTATGCAAGAAACCAGGGCCTCATTCAGGAATCAAGAAGCCTCAATCCGGAATCTAGAAACTCAGATTGGTCAATTGTCAAGGCAGTTCAACGAAAGAACCCAAGGCACCTTCCCAAGTAATACAGACGTTAATCCTAATGCACACTGCAAGGCCATTACCACTAGAAGTGGCATTGTAATTGAACCTGTGATTAAGCCTTCAGTAGAGAAAAAGAAAGCTGAGGGATCTGCCATTGAAGAAGAAAAAGAGAAGGAAGTTGACAAAGAGCCTGCTGCAGAGAAAGCTGTTCCTGAAAAGAAAGAGTTCAAATGGGAGAAAAAGAAAGCTCAAGAAAGACAAGAAAAGCCATTGGAGCTCTCACCTTATGCAAAAATTCCATATCCGCAGAGGTTCAGAGAGAAAATCAAAAAGCAGCAGTATTCGAAGTTCCTTGATATCTTCAAAAAGCTACAAATCAATATTCCATTTGCTCAAGCCTTGGAGAACATGCCGAATTACGCAAAGTTCATGAAAGATCTCTTATCGAAGAAACGTAAACTGAAAGAATGTGAAACAGTGACGTTCACGGAAGAGTGTAGTGCTATAATTCAGAAAAAGTTGCCTCCAAAACTTGAAGATCCTGGAAGTTTCAGCATTCCCATAGAAATTGGCAACATTGATGTGGGAAAGGCGTTATGTGACTTGGGAGCTAGTATTAACCTTATGCCATTATCCATCTGCAAGGCTCTGGGGATTCATGAATTAAAGCCGACAAAAGTTTCACTACAGTTAGTTGACAGATCTACCAGAAGGCCAGATGGAGTCATTGAAGATATTTTGGTAAAAATTGATAAATTCATATTCCCTGCAGACTTTGTCATCTTAGACATGAAAGAGGATGCTGAAATCCCATTACTTTTGGGAAGACCCTTCTTAGCCACTGCAAGAGCTTTGGTTGATGTGGAGCAGGGAAAGTTGATGTTACGGGTTAATGATGAAACTGTAACAATTGATGTTCTTGAATCTATGAAACATCCTTCCGACGGAGGAGATTGCTTCAAGGTTGATGTGATCAATGTTGCAGTGATAGACACAGTTGATGAAATACTTCAGCCACTGATGGAATTGGAGTCATTAGAAGGAGATCTACTGCACAATACAACTGAAGCAACAGAAGAA